>NC_143586.1:91746277-92048705 GCF_048544385.1 Mastigoproctus giganteus | reverse complement strand
TGTTATACTGAACTGTTATTCAATTTTTTCTCATTTATTATACCCAATGAGACAGTAGCCCATTAGCCCACTGAGCCAATCGGTCAGTCAGTTGGGCACCTAATTGTATTGGCTATTATGATATGTGATGCAAAATTTTATGATGCCAACTTGAATGCATTTTACCAATGAATAAATCAATCACTGCTGGTGAACATATAAATTATAGAAACAAACTAAATTTTATCTGTTATTATCATGTATATTATCATGAGACACTAAACATTTTGACAAGTATAACTTTATTTACAATAAAGTTATTCAGGGAGGTTAATTATGCTAAAGCAGACTAAGGGAAGACAGACAGTGTGGGCTGAGAGAGTAGCAAATAGTGAGTGAGTAAAATGGATTGCTCCTTTTCCTTTCTTTCAGGATAAACTTTGATCTCCTACTATTCTTCTTCTTTCTGCTCTCTTAAGCTTTTCTCCATCTTTTAGGAGCCTCTAGGGCATCTCCGTAGCCAGGTGGGAAGGAGTAGCAGTGCGTAGCACACGCTTCTTGATTAGACCGGGGTTCGAGCCCGTGCCCACCAAATACGGAGGATGCGGAAAGGTCAGGGAATGACCACTGCATATCCCGGAGCAATATGGCCTTAGTTGCTAATGCTCCTAAAAAAAAAAAAAAAAAAAAAAAAAAAAAAAAAGGAGCCTCTAGGTTAAAGAGCATTACATATCTACATATATATCATGAAACAGCCACTTTGGTAGTATTGACTGAGAATAGTAGGTAATAATAGTCTTCTCTATTGGGGAAAAGTTACTTATTCGTGGTATAAATGAGTAAGTCTGCGTAAAATGGACGTGACTCCTTTTCTTTTCTTTCGGGATAAACTTTGTTCTCCTACTATCCTTCTTTCTATTAATCTTTAAGCATTCCTGCAACTTTAAGAGCCTGTAGATTAAAGAGCATTACATCTCTACATAATATATATTCTGAAACAGCCATCTGGGTGGTATCTATTGAGAATAATCAACACTAGTCTTCTCTAATAGGGAAGTGTTTACTTGTGCAAAGGCCGACCGGGCTAGCCGGATGGGTAAAGTGCCTGCCTGGCAACCCAAAGGTCACAGGTTCGAATCCCGCCTCGGGCTTGGATCAGAGCACTGCAAAAATCTTGGGAGGTGCATTATGGCCATAGAAGCCGATGCGCCAAAAACTAACAAAGAAAAAAAAAAACTTGTGCAAAGTATTACAATGACAGGCAACTTGTTTTTTGGTATTCACAATATGAGATGTAATGAAAACAATTCCATTTCACCAACTTTGGTGATTTACTGCTTATGGAACTTATGCATTGCACTAACTTGTATGTCCTGAATTCTGTATGTTGATTACAGTCTAATAGCCAATAGCCAATCTCTCTGTCAGAATGATAGTATTTTAAGATCTGCCTTTTTCTGTATATTTATGTTATTAAATTGATTGTACATTAATAATGCTTGCTACTGTAGATGTCTTGTTTTAATGATAATTCACCGTATATAATTTTATGTAAAAAAATTGTAAAACATTTTTTTTTTTCCAGGACTATATTGATGGTGGATTTAGTAACAATCTCCCCCATTTTGATGAACATACAATAACAGTTTCACCCTTTGCTAGTGATTGTGATATATGCCCACAGGATACCAATTTTAGCAGTCTGAAAATAGAGGTTGCACAAATGAATGTTGAAGTAAGTGCTAATATAATGTTTGTATCCGTGAAATTATGTTTCCGATTAAAAGAAGCTAAGCTGTTTAAAAGCAAACATTACTCTTTTATTAAAGTGATTCATTGATGTATAGTCTTATTATATTGTCACTTTGACAATCTGCAATTTTAGATGTGTAAGTCAGCACATCTAATGTGAACACATGCACGGAACACCATAGTATTCAGATTTACACCCACAATACCCAATTGTATCAGTGAATCTGTTTTCTGATACAATGAGTGCAGTTGTATCAGTAAAGTGGCCAAGCTCACTGATATAGCATCGCAGGAATTCAGGTTGAATAGACTTAAATCACTCAGCAGCAATCTCCAAGGCAGAATGCACTGGTCCCTCAGGAGATAGTTATTGTCGGTGACTCCTTTGCCAGGGACATGGATAACATATTGTGTAAAAAGAATAGGTGGAATAGGACCAGGTTATGTCTGCCAGGGGCAAAAGTTGATGATGGTGTAGAGCAGATATCATCTTTTAAGAGCACAAAGGGTGATATTGTTGTACACGTTGGCACTAATGACATTAAGAGTAGGAAAACTGCAGACTTAACAAGTATGGGTCAATGTTGAAAAAAAGTCGCAAGTTAGGGTTAAATTTGAAAGTGTCTGCAATTCTTCCCAGACACAATAGGAGGGAGTATATGATGAGAGCCTTGTCAATCAATTCGGCCCTGGAGGGAATGTGCAAGGCTGAAGGGATAGAATTTTTCTCAGCATGGTCTGTGCTTGTTAACAGGAGAGACTACATCTACAGAGATGGGATACACTGAATAGAAGGGGTGTGCAAGAATATTTGCTGATGCTATCGAGGCAGTGTTAGGTGGGTCGGAAAACTGCTAGCTTTGGGGAGGAGGGTTCACAGAGTATAAGATTAACAGTAGCTGCAGGCAGAGGTGCAAGTGATTCTTGCACTGCTTCTATTATATTGGAGAGTGGGGTGCTGAGGTTTTCAGGGACTGGTGGGAGTCATCACGGAACAAATAAATACATGGGCTGTGTTAGGATAAATAAGAATAAGAATAGGTGCATGTATACTTGTATGTACACCAATGCTAGAAGTATAGTAAATAAATTTGATGAATTTGAAGTGCTGGTCAAGAAAACAATATCAGCAGATATTGTTGGGATATCAGAGACATGGTGTCACACTGACATAAGCAGTGCAGAATTGGAATTTGGAGAGTACAGTGTGTACAGGAAGGATAGACAGGGTAGAAGGGGAGGAGGGGTAATGCTGTTAGTTAAGAAACACATAAAATCTATGGAAGTGCATCCAATTGATGTTGGTGGACAATGCAATGTTGGGTCTGTTTGGTGTGACATAAGCACTGGGAAAGGAAAAATGAGAGTAGGTGTGTTATAGGCCTAATGAATCTGATGAGTATAATGAGCAGTTGTGCAGAGAAATAGAATGGGCCAGTAAATCAGATTGTGCAATAATGGGGGATTTTAACTTGCCAGATATTGACTGCAACTTGTGGTTTGGTCATTCGCACACTAGCAAGACTTTTGTGGATGTATTGGATGATTGTTTTCCACAGCAACACATTAGAGAAGCAACCAGAGGGAGTAATACTCTTGATCTGATTATCAGCAGTGATTCTTCATGCATTAAGAATCTGCAGATAAAAGGAACCACTGGGTGGCAGTGATCATACTGTACTGATGTGGGATTTACTTCAAGTTATTACTACCATCAGGGTAAAGGGAAGGGTTTTTGCTTCCATAAAGGGACTACAGTGGTCTCAGACAGTTTTTAAATTGTATGCAGTGGGACCAACTGATGATGTTACCAGATTCTAAATTGGAAGCATTCCAGGAAGTAATCGTGGAAGTTACTAGGCTTTTCATACTGACTGTGAAATACTGTTCAAGGTTATACCTTTCATACCGACTATGAAATACTGTTTAGGCTTAAATGGATGTCAGATAAACTAATGAGATTCATGGCAGAGAAGAAAAATGCATATAAATTATGAGGCGACACAGAAGCCTACGATAAATATGAGCTAGTCTGTAATCAAGTGACAAAGGAAGGTTAGGCAAGCGAAGGCAGATACGAGAAATCTTTGGCAAAGGATGCTAAGAAAAACAGCAAAGACTTCTTTACTTATATAAACTCTACAAGGAAAGGAATGAATCAGATTGGTCCACTTGAAATCGATGGTTCGACTGTTGATGATCCTGCTCAGATAGCTGACAAACTGAATGATTATTTTGCATCATATGAGGAATTCTGTAGGGAAGTGGATCACAGAAGCTTATTAAACTCTATCAGGGAGCTTAATGATTTTGTAATAACTAAGAGCAAAGTGGAAGAAAAATTGTTGAAGTTAAACATAAGACAGGCACATCAGATGGATGGGATCTATCCAGTTATATTAGAAGCAGCAGCAAAGGAAATAAGCAAAACCTTAGCCCTAATTATGAGAGCATCCTTGGACTCAGGAAGTCCCCACAGACTGCAGATGTGCAAATATATCCCCAATTCACAAAGGGGGGTCTAAGGGTGACATGAGTAATTACAGACCAGTTAGTTTAATTTCTGTTCCAGGAAAAATAATGGAGTTACTGGTTAAAGATGCATTGCATAATCATCTAGACAAGAGTGCAGTAATAATTTAGACACAGCATGGGTTTGTTAAGGATATTATGATGTGGTTACAATGGAACTGGATGCAAAAAATAATTTTGATTTCATATACAGGTCGACCATCACTAATCAGGCAGCATTGGGACCTGTGGGGTGCCTGATTAGTGAGTTTGCCAGATCACCAGTGGTTATTTTATCACATACATTTTACCCAACAGCTAGCCACCTCCTCCTACCTTTAACACGTTGACTGCCGAACTAGTTTAAGAAAAAAATTCCCCAGAGGTCAAAAAATATTTAGGAAATAATTTGATTAGTAATTCTAAAATAAATATTGTAATGTCAGTGTTGTCGTTTTTTCGCTTAAAATATATAAAAAAAAGTCTTTTTTTTTTTTATGTCGCATATATGTGGCCAACATGGCCACATATGTTGGTTACTTTATTTCTTGACAAGCCATGTTGGCCACATGCATGTGATGCTATTATGGCATGCATATGAAGGTAGTTTGTGATTACTTTATTGCACGTGCAGTGAGCGCTGCAATAAAACTAATTACGATAAAATAAACTCTCAAACATCGCAATAAGTTTATCAGTATTGTGAGAGATTTTGTGAAAACAAGTTCGTTAGCGCGCTGTATTATCCATCATATTGTGTTGTGTTTTCTGCAAGTTTGTATAAGTGTGTTGTAAAAAAAATCTAAAAAGGAATGGCTTAAAGAAAATTACTAAGATAAGAGGAACTGAGAGAAATTGCTGGAATTTACAATTAAGCAGAGTTAAACTTTTCACAGACACACCGCTGTCGAATTTTTTCAGAAGTTCAACTTTATCTGTTATGGACAATGTACGGTGTTTGCGCTTTACACCACGAGAGGCACTTCCTTTATGCACTGGAACCATGGCTGGGGCTAAATGTGAGCAGGTTATAATAATAAATGCAGAAAAACAAGTGGGAATGGCTTGCCAGTGTTTACGAGTTCGCGCTAACAGCTGATCCTGCAACCAATGCCACCAAAACAGTAGCCGACCCAGGAAATTTGAAATTACTTTCGCAGACATTATGTCCAAATTAGCAGTGGAACCGGATTAGTGATGGTCGACCTGTACTTGGATTTCCGGGAAGCTTTTGACACTGTTGCATATGGAAGACTACTGTAGAAATTGGAGCAGTATGGTATTAAGGGTAATTTGCTACAATGGTTAAAAGGGTGGTTGAGTGGGAGAAGACAGAGAGTGGTAATCAGTGGACACTGCTCTTCATGGAATAATGTTATTAGTAGAGCTCCACAGGGTTTGGTGTTGGGCACGCTGTTGTTTTGTTTTATATTGATGAAGGTATATCAGGCTTAATGTTGAAAATTGCAGATGATACAAAGGTTGGCAGGGTTGTTAATGACAGAAATGGCAGTGTGCTACTGCAACAGGATCTAAAAAATTTGGGCAGATGGGCTGAGGAGTGGTACCTGAAGTTTAACATTGACAAATGCAAAGTATTGCATATGGGTAGAAATGACCCCCAGAGAAACGTACCAACTGTGTGGTAGTAAATGAAAAAAGACCTGGGAGTAATTGTGCTGTCAGATATGAAGTTTTCTGAGCAGTGCCAGAGCAGGTCATGGGATATTCAAAATGATATACAAGAATTTTGGTAGTAGGGAAAAGGTGGTGATTATCCTTTTGTATAAGGCAATGGTCAGGCTGCACCTTAAGTACTGCGTACAGGTCTGGAGGACTCATTTTAGGAAGGATGTAGAGTTGCTTGAGTGAGTATAGAGAAGGGCAACTAGATTGGTGAGGGGAATGAAGGCGGGTCCTCTTACCAAGAAAGACTTAGGTTCTGAAAATTGCAGCGTCTGGAGACTAGGCACCTGTGAGGTGATCTGTTTGAGACATATAAGACCTTGAATGGGTTGAGCAGGCTCAATTCCGAATGGGATTCTTACTCTTGCTCAGATTAGCATTAGCAAAGGCACATGATGCAAGAAAGCAAGCTTATATAGGCATCAGCCAAGAAAAAAAAAAAAGCACCCTTTTCATTTCACCTATCCACTCGCTCCAAATGATTGTCTAGTTCTGCCTTGAATCTATTTAAGCTATAAACTTCTACGACTGATGGAAGTTTGTTCCAGTAATCAACCACCCTCTGGTAAAGGAAAACTTCTGCACACATCCTACAATTGTCTTTCCTCACTTTGAATTTATGCCCTCTCAGGCGATTATTCTGAACAAGAGGAAGAATCCCATTAGCATTGAGCATGCTCAAACAATTCAAGGCTTTATACACCTCAATCAGATCACCTTGCAGGTGCCTAGTCTCCAGACACTGTAATCTGAAAAACTTAAGCTTTCTTCGTATGAGCAACCCTTTGTTCCATTCACTAACCTTGTTGCCCTTCTCTGTACCCGTTCATTTTAAGAAGGATGTACAGGAATCTGTATATCCTTCTTAAAATGAAGTCTCCAGACTTGTATACAGTACTCAAGGTGTGGCCTGACCATTGCCTTATACAAGGGAATAATCACTTCTTTATCCCTCCTAGAAAAATTCCTATATATCATTGACAAGGCACCATGAGCTACTCTTGCAGACCGTCTGCACTGCTCAGAAAACATATCTGCCTGCACAAATTACCCCCAGGTCTTTTCACTCTCTACCACTGACAGTGTAGTACCGCATAGTTGATACGTTACTCTGGGGTTACTTCTTCCCATATGCAGTGCTTTACATTTCTTAATGTTAAACTTCAGTTGCCACTTCTAAGCCCATTTGCCCAACTTATCTAGATCCAGTTGGAGTAGCATACTGTCTTTACTGGTGTTAATAACCCTGCCAACCTTTATATCATCTGCAAACTTGGACATTAAACCTGATATACCTTCATCAATAGCATTGATTAATATACAAAAGAACAATGGGCCCAAAACTGAACCCTGGGGAACTCCACTAATAAAATTTGTCCATGAAGAGCAGTTTCCATTGATTACCACTCTATTGTCTCGCACTCAACCATCCCTTTATCCAAAGCAGCAATTTGTCTCCAATGCCACATTGCTCCAATTTGTGCAGCAGTCTTCCATGTGCAACAGTATCAAAAGCCTTTCTAAGATCCGAATATATGATATCAAAATTATTCTTTGCATCCAGTTCCTTTGTGACCACATCATAGTATCCAATCAAACTGGTTAGACAAAACTTCCCATTAACAAACCCATGCTGTGTCTGAGCTATAACCAAAGTCTTGTCTAGATGATCCTGCAATGCTTCTTTAACCAGTGCCTCCATTAATTTCCCTGGCACAGAAGTTAAACTAACAGGTCTGTAATTACCTTTGTATCCCTTTGATCCTCCTTTGTGGATTGGGGTCACATTTGCACATCTGCAGTCCACGGGTACCTCCAGTAAGTCCAAGGAAGCTCTCATAATTATGGCTAAGGGTTTGCTTACTTCCTTTGCTGCCTCCTTAATATAACTGGATTGATTCCATCTGCCCCATGTGCCTGCCTTATGTTTATCTTCAACAATTTCTCCTCCACTTTACTCTGTTATTACAAGATTATCTAGCTTACTGCCAGAGTTTAATACACGTCTGGCATTCCCCTCCCTGAAAAACTTCTCATGTGTGAATGTAGATGCAAAATATTCATTAATTTGTTAGCTACCTGAGCAAGATCATCAACAGTTGAACCATCAATATCAAGTGGACCAATCTGATTCATCCCCTTCCTTCTAGAGTTTATATAAATAAAGAACGCTTTGCTGTTTTTATTTGCATTCTTTGCCAAAGATTTCTTGTAATCTGGATTTGCCTGACTAACCTCCTTTGTGACTTGGTTACAGACCAGCTTATATCTATAATAGGCTTCTGTGTCACCTGTTAATTTATATGTATCCCATGCATTTTTCTTGTCTGCCACATGTCTGATTAGTTCATCTGACATCCATTTAGGCCTAAATCTTGAACAGTATTTCTTAGTTGGTATGAAAAGCCTAGTAGCTTCCAAGATTAATTCTTTGAATGCTTCCCGTTTTGAATTTGCTGTTGGTCCCACTGTATAGAATTTAAATACTGTCTCAGACCACCATAGTCACCTTTACAAAAGCAGAAATCCTTCCCTTTATCCCTGATGGTAGTTACCTCTTTGAGTAATCCCCATTGAGCACACTATAATCAGTGCCACCTAGTGGTTCCTTTATCTGCAGATGCTTAATGCATGAAGAATCAATACTGATAAATCAAAAGTATTGCTGCCTCTAGTTGCCTCCTGAACATGCTGCTGTAGAAAACAAACATCCAATAAATCAACAAAAGCCTTGCTAGTGTGTCAAAAACAAAGTAACCAACCTAAAAATTCCAGTCAATATCTGGGCAATTTAAATCCCCCATTATAAGATGCTCTGATTTACTTGCCCACTTTATTTCTCTGTACAATTGTTTATTATACTCATCAGAGTCATTAGGCTTATAACACACTCCTACTCTAAATTTTGCTTTCCCAGTGGGGAAAGACATTAGGAATGCACTGTACAGCCGTATCAACTGGCTGTACTTCCTTGGATTTTGTGTTTCTTAACCAATAGCATAACCCCCTCCTCCCTTCCTGTACACATTCTACTCCCCAAATTCCAGTTGTGCATTCCTAATATCTGTGTGATAGCACATCTCTGTTATCCGAACAATATCTGAAGTTTTGACCAACACCTCAAATCCATAAAATTCATTTACCAAACTCCTAGCATTGGTGTACACACAAGTATACATGCACCTGTTCCTAGCTACCCTAATACACCCATGTATTTAATTGTTCCACAATGACTCCCAGCAGTCTCTGGAATCGCCTGCACCTTCTTTTCCAGGCTGCTGCTCATTTTAATAGAAGCAGTGCAAGAATCACTTTCACTTCTGCCAGCAGCTACTGTTAATCTATTAGGCTGTGTATCCCCCCCAAGCTATCAGTTTTCCAACCCACCTAACTCTGCTTCTGTAGCATCAAGGACCCAGGGAGGCATAAATTCAAATTGAGGAAAGGCAGTTGTAGAGTAGATGTGCGGAAATTTGCTTTAGCCAGCAGGTAGTTGATTGCTGGAACAAATTTCCATCTCTCGTTGTGGAAGTTGATAGGTTAAATAAATTCAAGGGGGAATGGATCTGTGAAATTTTTTTTTTTGGCTGATGCTTCATAAGCTTCAGACACACACCTCTACCTGGCATTCACAGAATTCTGTTTTCTTCATGAGAGTTCTGATATCACATTTGTGCTAACAGCCAGTGGTGCCTTACCCTCCACACCGTGATACTACGTATAATCATTTATGTCAGCTAATTTATTTTAGCAATCTCAGTTTTAGAATTTTTATATGCTAATATACTTGGTAAGTTGTTATATTGCTATATACCTACAATAATCTTGGTAACCAAGATTATTGTAGGTATATTGCAGGATTTTGCAAAATATAATTAACTGTTGACACTAGTATAAACACAGAAGAGCAAATAAGGCCATCATGCCTCATGGCTTTAGTAATCTTGTTGAAAAAACAAACTAACCTTATAAAAAAAAAATGCCTTTTGAAAGTGCTTTATAAAATTAGAAGCCTGATTCTGAAGTAAAAAAAAATAATAAAACTGATTTTTTTGGGGGAAAAATAGTTTTTAATTTTTTCACTAAGATTATAGAGGAATTTCTAAATTATTTTGATATTTTAGAATTGTATACCAACACACATGAAAATGCAAGCATTATCACTCTTTACAAGAAAGCAGGCTGGCAATTTTCCAGAGCAATCAGTCTTTTCAAACTTTCTTGCATAATTATTTTGGCTGATTAGGAGAATAATTACTCAGGATTATTTAATTTTTTTATTCTGAAAACCAGCATAGTGAATACACTTTTACAGACATGATAGGCATAGAGGTAATTGCAGACATATCTGTAATTACCTCTATATTGTGGCACATATTGCTCTGATTTCTAGTAAAATAGTCAATTAATAAAAATGAAATTAGGTGATGTTTTTAAATTATTCTTTATTGACATATAAAGGTCTCTGATAATTTTAGTGTAAATGTATATGAATATTTTGTTTGTCTTTTAAAAATTTTATTAATACTAATTTTTTTAACGTCAGCTATTTCTATGCTATTAATCAGGTAATAATCCATTTGATTATATTTTTGAAAACTATAGTAAAATACAGTTTTATAAACTATAGTACTTTTATTTTAAGAATATTTTTAACTTATTTATGTGTGCTAGTGGTGCCTCCGTAGCCAGGTGCAGCAGTGCTTAGCACACCTTGATTAGACCAGGATTTGAGTCCATGACCCCCAAATACAGAAAGTCAGTGAATGGCCACCACATATCCCCAGCCCAGATAAAGGGTGAGGGTTGACGTCAGGAAGGGCATCCAGCTGTAAAAATTTCATGCCAAAACAGTAAAAATGCTGACCTCATATATAATGGGAAAAAGGCAAGGACAAAAAAAAAGTGTTAGTATTGCTCATATTGTCCCATTACTTTGTTGTGAGGTAAGATGTACATCTTAACTACCCAAATCTGGCAATCTTGGGTTCTGATCTTTACAGGATCTTGGATGTTTTATTCATTACAAAAAAAAAGTACTGCAACTTATTAAATAGTACTGTATGTGAGTATTACAGTTAAGGGAAGAGTAACACACAACATGTAGAAAAGTATTAATCATACAAATAAAAAAATATATTTTCCCCTTCCATTATATGTATACTGTACATGTTAATGAATACTTAAGTTTTGCTGTTGCATTTTTTAGCAATGCAACTTTTTCCACAAAGTGATAATGATCTCCACTTGCCTTTTAAACTGCTATAATGCTTACAGCTTTTTTTTGTTGTTGTTTGTCAGACAGCATATTTAAAGGCAGATTCATGTCAAATATGCAAGCTGATCCTGAATTTTGGACTTCCACTAATACTGTACAAACAAAGCTCCTTTAAGATAATTTTATTATAGAATAGCCATAATCGTTGAATAATGTGTATGAATGAAGTCTAAATTTTGTTTTTCTAGTCAAATAAAAATGTGCAAAGTTGATATGTCAATGTTGCTTACAAATAAAACAACTTAAAAGTTGTTTAGAGCATTCACTGAGTTCCTTTTAACAGCTTAGTGTCCCCATAAATTGCAGAAACCAGAAATTAAGTTCTCCATATCAGCAGAATCCCATACCTTTTGACAAAGTTCCACAAGTAAATGAAACAGGGCTAGGTCTGGGTGGGCACAAGATTTTACCATACCCAGTCTGCCCTTTTGGCCAGCCTCATGGTTATAATGAAATGAATTCAAGTTTTAGTTTAGAGAATTAAATATACAGGAAAGCCATGTTTATGAACTATTTTTGTGTTGTTTATAATCATACTTTATTTTCTTGTTTGTAGATTACCTTATATTCAAACAGTTGTATTTAATTTTATGTTTTTAAAATGTAATATTTAAGTCAATAAATATATCTACTGTTGTTGTTGTTGTTCCTGTAATGATCTGAACCATTTTATTAGTTCATGAAAATGATCCTTTGAATACTAATCACTGGTTCTGAACAGTTATTTTGTACCTGTCCCTACACAATTAGTTTTCACTCAGCTCTGCAAACCCTAGATCCACTTGTGGGTTGAAGCATAGTTAAAACATTTGAGCTGAGATGAAATCTTCACCATGCACTATCAGTTTTAATGTTGTTCTTGCACAAATAGCCAGCACCGAAACTAAATTTGTCAATGCTTGAGTGGTTTGCTGGATTTGCCTATTTTCTTACAAATATCTGGATTCTGGTAGTGCTGTAAAATGATTACCTGTTTTGGGAGATTCAACTTTATAAATAAAAAATTGATGTGTGACTTGATATGCAGCTAACTAAAATTTGTTATTAGTTATTTGAGAAGTGGAAGAATTATTTTTTATGAATGTGCTTATTTGTATACAGTACATTGTTACTATTGAGATGAGTGTACACTTAGTGATCACTGAACTATGACCACCTATCTAATACCATGTTAGGCCACTGTTTGCATAGATAACAGTTATATTCACCTAGGCATTGACTCAACTAGATGTCTGAAGACATCTGTAGGTATCCAGAGTTATGCTGCCTGCAAGGCTTTCCAGTGTTAGAATAGGTGATGGTTGCATGTCCATATGCCTCACATCCCACAGGCATTCAATTGGATTGAGGTTAAGCAAATTTGGAGGCAAATCAAGATGGGTGATATCTTCACTGTGTTCCTTGAACCATTTGTGCATAGCGTGGGCCAGATGGCATAGTACATTATCATCTTGGAAGATCTTATTTCGGTCACATGGTCTCCTAAGAGCTGCTGGTAGACCTCACCAGTGAAGTATTGGCCCATATTCACCAGGGGTTCTAGCTCTTGCCAGCTGCCTGGATAGGAGGCACCATGCATGATGGCTCTATGGACTCATTACTTTTGCCGCACATAAAGGTGTCTGTTGGCATGTTTCACCAGGTATTTAGACTCATCTGATAAACACACTTTTCCAATCCTCCAGTGTCCAACCAACATGTTGTTGACACCACAGCATTCACCATCAGTGATCAGCATTGAGGAGTGTCTGCTGTGGGACCCCATACATCTGAGTGTGCAGCCATCATCATTTGGAATATTGTTCTTGCATTCCTCATATAGGCAATGTCAATGTTGCACAGTGACCTGCCATTGAACCTGTTCAACACACTGCACCCTTCGCTCAGTGAACATCCACCTTACATAAACCTTTACAGTTCTTTATGCCAGTGGGAGGTGGTTTGGGCCATTTGACACCTTTCTTTGTACACCGTAACAGTTGGCCGTGAGCAACTGACAACACGTGCTGTTTCCAACGTGGAGGCCTCGAGGCATGAGCTCCCACAATCATGCCCTTTTGAAACTTCATGATATTATTATGTCCCATAATTGCTACTTTATCATTGTGACTTACATGACCAGATGCAAATTACCGCTGCTTTGGCATATGAAGCTGTTTGGCTTTTTATACTGCAAACTGTGCATCATGATCCAGTACAAATGAGTGGTCATAATTCAGTGATCACTGAGTGTATAAATATAAGTTCAGAAATCATTGTTTTAGATAAATTTGTTTTCTGCTGATATATTTCTGAATATATTTTACTTTGGCTTTAACTCCTTTTTGATTCTAGGTCACTCCTGCAAATTTCTATCGCTTATTTCGTACTATGTTTCCTTCTTCTCCTGAAACGTTAAATAAAAGATTTCACAAAGGCTTTGATGACACTTTGAATTTCCTTCAGAGAAATGGTAAATTTAGTTTTTTTTTCTCAGAACTGTTAAGTTTGATTTTTAATGAAATCAACATTTTATTTAAGGTTATTCCTAAATATAATACCACTCTTATACCATGTTAAATTAATAATATATTTAACAAGCCATTCGTCTAAACTACTATATATTAAGGCAATGTTTCAGGTATCTAACTGATACCCATCTTCAGACTGCGCTGCTGACAGACTCCTCGTGCTGCTGCTCCCAGAAACGTATGCACGTCAGGTTTATGGGAGCATCGGCAAGAGGAGTCTGTCAGCAGCAGTCTGAAGATTGGTATCAGTAAGATACATGAAACATTACCTTAATGTATAGTAGTTTAGGTGAATAGCTTAATAAACTATATTATTAATTTCACATAGTATAATAGTGGTATTATATGTAGGAATAATCTTAATGGAAAACAATCACGTAACATTTGGACTATTAAGAATCTGCTTATTCTTAATAGTCTAAATATCATTTATTCAGTAGATATATCTCACTCATTTCAAATGCACCATCTCACTCACAGAAATGCACCAAAAGACCAAATTATTTTATTTGTTACATTTTGCTTAATGTTAATTTATTTTATTAAAATAATTTATTTTAATTTGTTAGTTTGGATTTGAATTAAAGATAACCTACATGTTATTTAAATATATTAATAATTATTCAATGATTTTAATTTCAGGTTTTATACCAGGTTTAGGGAATATGCAATTTCAACCAAATACTTCTGTTCCTAATGAAGAATCACAGCCAGAAAATGATTCAGGTGTTCATATAATTGAATTGGTAAAGAATGATGTCTGTGGGAATTTTCTTGATTGTCACCATCAAAACCAGACATTGAGTGATAACTTTCCAGAACCATTATTGAATGGTTTGCATGGCACATACACTCAAGGTTATGGATTTTTGCCTTCTAATGTGTGCTTTCTAATTTAATTCTCTCATAATTTTGACCTTCTTATAGAAAGTATCTTAATGAAAAAAAAAAAAAAAGTAAGTTTTTATATACAAGGCAGGTTCAATAATTTCCAATAATGAATTTTTTTATTGATCACATGTGAATGCAGTTTATAAAAACATTTGTGTTTTTATATAGTGCCATTCTTCATTTGTTTGTGATGCAACAGTTCATGGAACACCATTTTACACATCCACATAATATTATGACATGCAGGTGTAGTTTGTTTTGTTCTTGTGTCATACATAATGTAATACATTGTGTATAACACAACAGAAAAGAAAGCAAACAAAAACAATGTAGTAAATTAGAGAACAGGTAATACATAGTTTATTAGTTAGCAGGAATGTTGGTATTTAAACATGAGATTATGCCACATTTTGCCAAGAGAATTATAGCTAAGTTCATAGTTACAAATTTTTTGCAGATATGCCAAAGTATTTAGCCAAGTTTCTTTTAATCCAGTTTAACCTAAATTGGGCAAAATGTCTACAAAACACTTCAAGTTGCTTCAACAGGTAACAAGGTAGTAAGGAAAGTGTAGTAGCTGCCCATCAAGCTTCCTGTATATGGCCATGACTGCCTGTGAGACCATACCTGTGAGACCATATGTACATGTCTGTTAATACCATGACTTATTTTTAAAAAACTAGTATTCATACTAGAATAGCTAAACAAAGAGTAAGGAAGTGAACTTTTTCTGCAGCCAAGAAAATAATTCTCCAATCATTCATACTTTTCCCATTGCCAAAAAAGTGCTATCCAGTTTTGAACTCTACCATACACTGTCTCAGCCACAGTGGAAGATAATTTATTGCAGTTATTAAGCTTTATGCTATTCAAACTTTGAGTCACTTCCAGTTATGTATAATAAGTGGAATTAATTCCAGTTGTGCCTAAGAGACTTTAAGAGACCAAATTACTCCTTAAAATTTTCTACTTTTTCTTTCCTACCAGAGGTCTTGCATCAGCTATAGGAAGCTATCCAATAAAAATTACCAAAGTTGCTGACTAATGAGAACTGGCTTTGGTTTCATGACAGAGCAGCACCACAACCACCATCACTTCACTGGACCATTAGAGCAAAGAGATTGGTGGACACTCGGGTAACTGTTATCAAAGTCCATTACACTCCGAATTATTGTAATTCGACTTCCATCCCTTCAGATAATGCTCAAGGAATGCAAATTCACCAGTCATAAAAAGGCCAGATTATCAGTGATTAATGCCCTACAATTAATTTTATAAAAATATTTCCAGAAGCTGTGCCAAAATTGGAAAAATTGCATAATAGTAAAATGAAAATAAGTCAGTAACATCATGAAATTCACATTACTACTACCAAATTAGTGCAATGCCATCATCATTGGAACTTTCTGAACCTTACTTGTATTTTAAAGAGATATGTGGGGAAATTGAATATTTTGACTTCATACCTGCATATATATGGTTATATTTTATATAGTTATCAAAAGAGCCATATGTGACAGACAAATAATCAGCACAATAAGTAAACAGTGGCCAAGGAATATCTCATCTGTGAACTTTCCAATTATGCATTATATTCCAGTATTTAATAAATGCAAGTAAGTGTGGCTTTAGCAAGTACTAAATGTATTTTATAAAAAAAAAAAGGTTGTGAAAAATGTACCCAGTTACCTCGTTTTTTCTTTAAATTTTAGACATTTATTTGTTACCATCAACAAATGAAATAAAATAACTATGTCAGAAATACGTTAAGGGCTTTAGCCTCAGACTGCAAAAGATTTAGACAACGTACAAATTAGTGCAAACACATCATACTAGTACTCAGCTAAACTCTGAATTAGCAAAAAATATGCAAAGGTGGCATTGTTTAAGTTATATCTCATATTGTGAATACTTTCACAACGAGTTGCCATAATATTGCACTACTTCGAATAAGTAAAGCTTCACCAAAGGAGAAGATTGTTGTTACTTATTCTCAGCGGATACCACCACCCAGACGGCACTGTGTCAGGGCTATTTGGCCTTTCTTCAGTGGGTGGGTAGGTACCCTAGTGATGCAATGATGACAAAACAGTTATGAAGTATAACTCCACAAATGAGATGCCTGATGGTGTATAATATAAATTAACTGAAATATGTTAAGGGCTTTAGCCTCAGGCTGTGAGAGATTTATACAACATACAAGTTAATGCAAATGCATCATATTAGTATGCAGCTAAACTCTGAATTAGTAAAAAAATATGCAAATGCGGCATCGTTTAAGTTAATTTAGCTGTGTACTAATTTGATGCGTTTGCACTAACTTGTACATTGTCTAAATCTCTCGCAGCCTGAGGCTAAAGCCTTTAACGTATTTCAGTCTTAATTTATATTATACACCATCAGGCATCTCTCTTATTGTGAGTTATACTTCATAACTGTTTTGTCATCATTGCATCACTAGGGTACCTACCCACCCACCGAAGAATGGCCAAATAGCCCTGAAACGGTGCCATCTGGGTGGTGTATTCTGCTGAGAATAAGTAACAGTCTTCTCCTTTAGTGAAGCGTTACTTATTCGAAGTAGTGCAATATTATGGCAACTCGTTGTGAAGGTATTTCACAATATGAGATATAACTTAAATGATGCCCCCTTTGCATATTTTTTGCTAATTCAGAGTTTAGCTGTGTACTAATGATGCGTTTGCACTAACTTGTACGTTTAATAACCACATGTTTATGACAGATAATCATGTTCAGACTCCATTTCAGGCAGTTATAGATTAAATATGGTATCAATAAGACTTATCTTACATGGTTTAGTGCCCTGTATTATATATCATGCACATCTAAAGAAAATATTCCACACATTCTTGATTTTAAATCCAGAAAACAAAAATGTTTTATTACATATGCTGGATGGCTAGATCGTACGTATAGCTTAGCTTAATTTTCAGCACTCACCTCATAGTAATCCGCTTAGCTAAGCTAAGCGGATTACTATGAGGTAATCCGCTTAGCTAAGCTAAGCGGATTACTATGAGGTGAGTGCTGAAAATTAAGCTAAGCTATACGTACGATCTAGTTATTACATTACAGCACATAAGGACTCCTTAAAATATCAAGAGATATGCTGGATGGTTAATATCCAGTCTGTAATTAATGTACACCTTAATTTTTTGCAAATAGAATTTATTTTTATGGGGAGAAGACATGAATTGATCTTGTCTAGAAAACATTCTTTGACATTTTAACATAGCACCCAACATACAGTATGCTGTTTTTGAGTAAATTAACATATCATTAATCCAATAGAGGGCCTTTTAGTTAAAAGAATGATTAAAGGACAAGAGAAGTGCATATCAGTTTCATAATGTCCAGGTGGGGTTGCTGCTGTACTAGCAAAAACTCACTTACAAAATTTATAGTGCCAATTACAATATCACCTACTTTTAACGACATCTTTAGTTAGCATTTCACCCTTAACTTTCTGATACTTATGTCCCTAAATGCGGGCATATCTACTCACATGACATCTATTAGATACCAATAGATTATTTATAATAAGTCATAAAGGAGATTAGGCTGAGAAGGCAGATTACGAGACATTTTTGGCAAAAAATACTAGGAAAAACAGCAAGGACATCTTTACTTATATAAACTCTAGAAGGAAGGGGATGAATCAGATTGGTCCACTTGATATCAATGGACTGTTGATCCTGCTCAGACAGCTGATAATCTGAATGAGTAGTTTGCATCTACATTCACACATGAGTTATTAAGGGAGGAAAATACCAGAGGTTTATTGAACTGAACAGAGTGCTTCATGATTTTGTAATAACTGAGAGAAAAGTGGAGGAGAAATTGTTGAAAACAAAGCCACCTGGGATCTATCCTGTTATATTAAAGGAGGCAGCAAAGGAAGTAAGCAAACCCTTAGCCATAATTATGAGAGCATCGTTGGACTCAATGAAGTCTTCACGGACTGGAGATATGCAAACGTATCCTCAATTCACAAAATGGGTTCTAAGGGTGACACAAGTAATTACAGACCAGTTAGTTTAACTTCTGTTCCAGGGAAAATAATGGAGTCACTGATTAAAGATGCATTGCAGATCTAGACAAGACTACAGTAATAATTCAGACACAGAATGGGTTTGTTCAGTGAAAGTCTTGTCTGACAAATTTGATTGGATACTATGATGTGGTTACATAGTATCCAAAGGAACTGAATGCAAACTAGTTACAAAGGAACTGGATGTAAAAAATAATTTTGATATCACATACTTGGATTTTAGGAAAGCTTTTGACACTGTTGCACATGGAAGACTGCTATACAAATTGGAGCAGTATGGTATTAAGGGTAAGTTGCAACAATGGATAAAAGGGTGGTTTAGTGGGAGAAGATAGTTTGGTAGTGTATAAGGCCTTGAATGGGTTGAGCATGCTGAATTCTGATGGGAGTTTTCTGCCTGCTCAGATTACAAACCTGAAGGGGCATAAATTCAAATGAAGGAAAGATAGTTGTAGAATAGATGTGTGGAAATTTTCCTTTAGCCAGTGGGTGGTTAATTGTGGGAACAAACTTTTGTCTGTTGTTGTTGTTGTTGTTGTGGAAGTTGATAGCTTAAATAAATTCAAGGAGGAACTGGACAATGTGTGAATTTTTGTGTGGTTTTTTTTGTATTTTTCTTTTTATTATACACTCGCTTTCTTGCATCACATGCCCCCATTACTATTACCATATTTGTACAGGCATCTTCCACTTAGCTCTCTTAATTGGGGCCATAAAAACAGTATGCCAAGAGAACCTGCATTAAGCAGGAGAAATTTATCCAGAGGAAAAAATGCAAATAATTTTAACTGGTTCGTTTCCCATCTGATTTTAAACTATTTCTTTATATAACAATACTGAATGTAGCAGAATATTTAAACCATTAAATATATAAATTATATATATTGTTTTATATGGTATAATAAAACAAACAGTATACATATGGCATATTCATACACAACTCTATGAATATAATCTAAGAAAATGCAAGGAACTTATCATAAAATTATAAAAAACTATGCACATATTGTACTTATATCATTTATGATAACAGCTTGCATATTGTTAATTTTCAGATTGCTCAAAACTACTAAATATAGCATAAATGCTAGCATTGTCCCATTTAGTTTCCAATGACAATTTTTTTTTTTCTAATAGCTTTTCATCTTTGTGTTATTAGCACTAAGCATCAAGTGAGCTGACTCACTTGATTTCTTTGAGATCATTTCAAAAAAAAAAAAAAATTAGTATAATAAATAAGAGGAGTTTACCTCAATATAGTGCGTAGAACACTTCCATATGATACCCTCCAGAAATTAAACCGGAAAAAACGAAAAAATCAACTTACCGGTACATTAGAGTAAAATATAATTAAATAATCAATTTAAAACAATTAAAAATCAAATTAACGCAATTAAAAGAATCTAACGAAAATATTCAAAACGATTTTCCTTCCTGAAGCTGACAACGCTTTTTGACCGTATGTCATGATCACAGGAATGAAAATTACCGAATCAGGTTAAACCTGATACTTAAATAGAGATTATTTGTCTTCACGCATGTGCGTAAAGGTCCACGCATCTG
This sequence comes from Mastigoproctus giganteus, assembly GCF_048544385.1. Taxonomy (NCBI): domain Eukaryota; kingdom Metazoa; phylum Arthropoda; class Arachnida; order Uropygi; family Thelyphonidae; genus Mastigoproctus; species Mastigoproctus giganteus. The sequence continues at coordinate 92,028,463 of NC_143586.1, read as the reverse complement.
AGATCAAATATAGCCGCCGAACATTAGCAGAATTCTCGTGTAATTTAATTTCAACTGTTTCTGCAATTAATAGTCACGCATAATTACGTTGAACGTTAAGTATTTTGGCATCGTTAAATAAAAAAGTATGTTTTTTGTTAATGGCATGAAAGGCTAATTCTGACGCTGAACGAGAAGCACGAACTGAGGCTTCATGTTGATTTACACGAATATTAAGAGAAAATCCTAATTCATTTCCTAAATCCTAATTCAAGGACTTCCTAATTCATTTCACAAATATACGTGGTCTCAATTCTAATGTCAACGATGTCCATTTCCACTTGCAGTCTGCCAAACCCCATGTACTTTTTCTGACTGAATCTCAGTTATCAGTTGATTCAACTACTGCTCATCTCAGATGTCCAAATTATTTGCTGTATGATTCCTTTCACCTCAAAGGTGGTACTTGTGCATATGTCCGTTCTGATATTCCCTGTCAGAGACTTGGCAATTTGGAATCTCCTCTCTTTGATCTTCTCTGGCTTAAAATCTCTCTAGCTCATTGTGTCAAATTCATCTGTTGTCTCTACCGTTCTCCCAACTCCACTAATCACTTGGAGCTCTTTGACTTCCTCTCTTTGCAACTTGACTTTCTCCAGTCCAACTTTCCTAACAGTGAGGTAATTTTCCTTAGTGATTTTAACGTTCACAACTCCAGCTGGCTTCCGTTTTCTAGTCACACCGACCCAGCAGGTTGAGAGGCTGAGGCTTTTGCAATTACTAATGACCTAGCACAGGTTGTTCATTTACCTACAAGAATACCGGACAATCCTAATCATACAGCCAATACGCTTGATCTTTTTCTCACAAACAACCCTTTTAAGTACAAGGTCGAAGTGAGAGGTCCTTAGGCACTTCAGATCACAACTTGGTGATTGTCTCTTCTCCAATGGAACCTTTATCTCATGGCTATTCCCAACCTCGTGTTGTTTGCCATTACAAGAATGCAAAATGGGATGACCTGCGAGACTTCTTTTCCCTGGTCAGATTACTGTTTCAAAACTTCTGATGTCAACGTTTGCTCAGATCTTATCAGTGAAATTATTCTTGCAGGAATGGAATCCTTTATCCCACACTCCACTTTAAAATCTCGTCCTTTATCTAAACTTTGGTTTTCCAATAAATGTGCTAAAGCTGTTCAAGAGAAGAATATTGCATATCGTAATTGACTCGTTTCTAATTCTTCAGTTTCATTTTATGCGTACACCAAAGCTCGTAACAATTGTAAAGCAATTGTTAATCAGTCCAAACTAGAGTTTGAACAGGCTAAGAGTAGAAAACTTGCTTCTTGCCCTAATAGTAGCCGAACATTCTGGTCTCTTGCCAAAGCTATTGGCCGCAACTTTTGCCCATCTCTGCTCCCACCTCTATCCAAACCAGATGGTTCTGTTGTCACTTCAGCCAAGGATAAGAAAGCTCCAATTCCCGATGGTATTTCTCCACTTGTTCTCAAAACCTGTGCTCCCGAACGTAATCCTATTCTTTGCCGCCTTTTTTCACTTTCTTATTCCAAAGGTGTTTTTCCTTCTGCTTGGAAATTTGCTCATATCCAGCCAGTTCCTAAAAAGGGTGACAAATCCCTCCCATCCAATTATCGTCCCATTGCAATTACTTCTACTCTTTCTAAAGTAATGGAGATATCAATTAACCGTAACCTCTTAAACTACCTAGAAACCTTCCGTCTGATCAACGATCGCCAGTATGGATTCCATCAGTGTCGATCCACTGGTGATATTCTGGCTTATGATACCCATTTATGGACTAATTCAATGGAAAGGTTTGGTGAAACAAGTAGTTGCACTTGATATCTCAAAGGCTTTCGATCGTGTTTGGCATAAAGGTCTTCTAAACAAGCTTCCATCTTATGGTTTGCCAACTGTTTTTAGTAATTGGTTATCCAGTTTTCTCTCTGATCGCTCACTGAGGGTGATGGTAGATAGCTCTGTCTTCTAACTTCTCCACTAATGCCGGTGTCCCCCAAGGTTCAGTTCTTTCCCCCACTCTTTTCCTCTTGTATATCAATGACCTTCTTCCATTGACTGGAAATCCTATCCATAGTTTTGCCGATGATAGCACATTGCATTCAACTTTCCATTTTGAGAAATCTTGTCCTGCTCAATCAGCTTCAAAGCTCTCGAAAATCTGCTGCCAATTCCTTAAATGCCGATGTTCAGGTAATTCTCCAGTGGGGCAAAGACAACTTAGTTGATTTCAACCCTTCTAAAACTCAGTCTTGTCTTATATCTCGAAAAAAAGGATTCTTCTGCTCCTATGCTTATCTTTAGTGACACTCCGATTTCTAGGCAAAATGATATATCTCTTTTGGGATCGGAGTGATATATCACTCCGATTTCTAGGCAAAATGATATATCTCTTTTGGGGATTACCCTGACTTCTAATCTCTTGGCACAAGCACATTACAAATATTGCTTCCTCTGCATCTAAAAAACTTGGTTTTCTCTTTCGCTCTCGGCGTTACTTTTCTTCCAAACAGCTGCTCACTCTGTATAAATCGCAAATCCGCCCTGCCATAGAATATTGTTCCCACATCTGGGGTGGTGCCCCCAAAACCTCTCTCAGGCTTCTTGATTCCATTCAGAAGAGGGCAGTTAGGTTAATTAATAATTCATCTCTAACAGAGTCTCTCCACTTGCTTTCTCATAGACTTACTGTTTCTGCTGCATGCCTCTTCTAGAGATACTTCCATGGGCACTGTTCTTCTGAATTGGCTTCTATAATTCCTGCTCTTTCAAAACAGTCCGAACACGTGCTGCCACCAGCCAGCATCCATTTACTGTCCAACTTCAAACCCACAGAACCAACTTTTCATCTTCTTCATTTAACTGCCGTTTTCTGGAACAACCTTCCTTCATACGTATTTCTTGAAAATTACAATCTACAGAAGTTCAAGTCCAATATCAACAAATATCTTCTTTCGGCTTCTCAACCTCCAACCCAAGCACGGTACTAAGTACTATAGGTTCTAATACCTCTCGTGTTTGGGGTTCTCATAAAAAAAAAAGAAAGAAAATCGGGTCAAACCTTGATAAGACGAGTCGCAATCACCGCAAGAAATGTATACCAGATTATTAATTTGTGTTGCGAACACTGAAAGGACCGAGCGATTGTTCAGTATAGTGTGTAACTTCCGTATTGGTCTAGCTACAATTTTAAATTCGGTATCTTTAAAGAATCTGTTAAGCTGTTTGTGCCACTGTTCAACATATGGGACAGAAATAAAGTATTTTTTGATATTACTATTGTTGATTGGTATAGTATTTTGTATCCTATCCTTAGCTTGTACCCTAATTCGGTTTATTGTGGTAATGAAATAACCCCTGTTTAAGAATCTGCTAGTTAATATTTGTATTTCTGAGTCCAAAGCAGAATCCGTCGTTGAATATTTATAGGCATTAAGAAATTGATTAAAGATAATCTTTTGTAGGTGAATGGGTGATAGCTATTATAATGTAGAAGCATACCGGTGTTTGTAGGTTTTCGATAGATGCTAAATTGTATTTTATTCGAGTCCCGGGTAAGCGTGAAATTTAGAACGTTTAATGACTTTGTATCCATATCCTCCCTTTCCAATGTAAATTTGAGTCTAGAATGAATATTATTAAACGAATGTAAAATGTCTTGGATAGTATTACTATCGGTAATAACTAGAACATCGTCTAAATACCTCGCATGGTATGTGATACGGGTTCGAAAAGGTGTCAAATGTATCTGCTCAATCGTTGAGAGATAGATCTCTGACATTAAGCCACTCAGGCTCAAACCCATTGGTAATCCAAAAATTTGTTTGTACACCTTGTCTCGAAAGGTGATGTAGTTAGCCGCAACTAACAGTTTAATTAGGTGAAAAATTTCCTTAATAGGTAGCTTCGTATAATTAATTGGTGTAGAGTTTTTGTTTAACATATCCCAAATAATAGCTAATGTATATTCAACGTATATACATGATTACACCTCAAAGTATATGAGGTGTAATCAAAATTTGGAGTGCACTAATATTTGGGAAATGACAAAACTTAGCTATTTGGTTGGATCTTTTTCTTTGGAGTACTTTCCTTGACACTGTATAAACCAATTCTAATGCTTCTGCAACTTCTAGGAGCATTATTTTTAGGCTTCTTTTAGAACTTTCAATAGTTCCTGTGTTGCATTCTGAATAACTTCCCCAGTCATTGCATATTTGTAATCTCTAAAGAGGTCTTAAGCTTGGAAAATAAACAAAAAAAAAATCCAGTGAGTATGGAAGATAAGGGACCACAGTGATGGAGTTCCTCACAAGAAATTCTTGAATGAAAGTGCCATCAGTGTAGGGGCATTTTCATGATGCAAATACCAAATTTCCCTAAAGCCCACTTTTCCAGTCATTTTCTTTGAACAGTATCACACATTCACCTAATTAAATTGGTAGATGTGCGAATTTGAGTGTTTTTTGTGTTATCTTTCAGATATATAGATATTCTTTTTTTTTTTTCTTTTTTTAATTGTGGACCTAATGAATTTAACCAATGCATTTAAAGCTGATGTTAGGTAGTTCTGCTTATGTGTAACTTAAGTATGGCAACCATGTACTGGTATAAGTATTTACAACATTTGACCATGGTTTGAGCCTACATGACTGCTAAATGATTACTGATAATGATAACTAGCTGTAAAATGCTCTGACCTATACAGTCAATTGTTGAAGGTAAAGATAAGAAAGGCACCTGGGGTGGATGGGATCTATCCAGCAAACCTTTTGGCTATAATTATGAGCATCCTTGGACTCAGGGGAGGCCCCCATGGACTAGATACATTCAAATGAATCCCCAATTCACAAAGAGAAATCAAAAGGTGATACGAGTAATTAAAGACCTGTTAGTTTAACTTCTGTTCTGGGGGAAAATAATGTAGTTACTGGTTAAAGAAGCACTGCAGGATCATCTAGATAAGACTGCAGTTACAGTTCAGACACAGCATGGGTTTCTTAAAGGGAAGTCTTGCCTGAGCAATCTGATTGGATACTATGTGGTCACAAAGGAACTGGATGCAAAAAATAATCTTGATATCATATACTTGGATTTCAGAAAAGCTTTTGATACTGTTGCACATGGAAGACTACTATACAAATTGGAGCAGTGTGACATTAAGGGCAAGTTGCTACAATGGATAAAGGATGGTTGAGTGGGAGAAGACAGTAGTAATCAGTGGACACTGCTCTTTATGCACTAATATTATTAGTGGAGTCCCCGAGGGTTTGGTGTTGGGCCTGTTGTTTTCTGTATTTATCAATGATATTGATGAAGGTATATCAGGCTTAATGTCGAAGTTTGCAGATGATACAAAGTTGGGCAGATGGGCTGAGAAGTGACGACTAAAATTAATATTGACAAATTAAGAGTACTGCATATGAGTAGTAGTAACCCCAGAGAAATGTATGAACTGTGTGGTAATACACTCAGGGTAGTAGAGAGTGAAAAAGACCTGGGGGAGGGGTAATTGTGTGGTCAGATATGAAGTTTTCTGATCAGTGCAGACAGGCTACCAGAGCAGGTCATGGAGTATTGTCAATGATATACAGGAATTTTGCTAGCAGGGATATGGAGGTGATTATCCCTTTGTATAAGGCAATGGTCAGGCTGTGCCTTGAGTACTGCCTTCAGGTCTGGAGGCCTAATTTTAGGAAGGATGTAGAGTTGCTAGAACGAGTACAAAGATGGGCAACAACATTGGTGGGGGTAACAGAGGGGGGGGACTCTCACCTTGATGTTGGAACAAACTGCCATCTGTCATTGTGGAAGTTAATAGCTTAAATAAATTCAAGGAAGAACTGGACAAATGTATGATGGTTGAGATGAGATGAGATTTTTTTTTTTATGTGAAAACATCTTTGGCGGCACCTAAATTTCGGACTGAAGTAAAACCAAGTTATGATTTTGCAACATGGAAATGACGTCACTGGACGTCATTTCCAGTTTGTTGACTTGATTGACAAACTGGAAATGAGGTGTTGCAAAATTGACAGAATAGTGAACTCCAAGGGGATGAAAGAGATGTCAATGATGGGAAATTACATAATTTGATGTCATTTCCGGTTTGTAGATTTGAAATCACGATTTTGCTTAGGAATGATGTCCTTTGACATCATTTCCGGTTTGTCAATCAAATCGAAAAACTGCAAATGCCGATTTTGCGACACGGAAATGACATGTCGCATGACCATTCATGTGACAAGGCATGAATTGTGCTTCAAATAGACTTTTTGATGTGAAAACATCTTTGGCAGTGCCTACTAAATTTCAGACTGAAGTACACCCAAATTGTCACGAATTTGTGACACAGAAATGTCATTTGTCATAATTTCCGGTTTGTTGATCAAATCAACAAATTGGTAATGACCATTTTGCAACACGAAAATGGAGTGTTGCAAAATTGCAATAGAATAGTGAATTCCATGGGGATGAAAGAGGTGTCAATGATGTCAGTTTACAGCATTACCAGTTTGATTGACAAACACGTTTCATTTCTATGTAAATCACAATTTTGCATAGAAATGAGGTCACTTGACAATTTCTGGCTTGTCGATTTGATCATCAAACCCGGAAATGACATGTTGCAAAATCACATGTTGACACAATTTTATCAATTTGAAGCCATTCATGTAACAAGGCATGAATCCTGCTTAAAATCAACACGTCTGTCATTTATCCAGTGTTATTTTCTTGTAATTTCTTGTACATGAATGCGTGAGTTTGAAGCTTGATGCTTCCCAAAGCTTCACAAGCAGGCACACTACTTTGTTGATCATTGCAATGCCATCTTTTTTCTTGCCCAAATGATCTTTTTTGGGTGTTATTTAGCCACAGCAAAATGTGCACTTGTGGACTATCATGATGTTGAAATTCTATATACTTAAAAAAAGTTGACCATGTAAAACTGACCAAATGGGCTATAACGTTTTGACTGCAGTGTTCATAATTACATTCACAATCTCCTTGAAATATATCACAGAAGTTACAGCATCTTCGTTCACTATTGTCACCTTCTGCATGTGGTCAATATCGCTTGCATCATCCTGGCTAATATTGCACCCTTTATTCTGTAACTTGCTCAATAGCTGAGGCAAGTGCAGCCAACCGATTTCATTGCTACTCAGAGTCGAGAAAATTGTAGATTTACCAAGCTGTCTAATCATGGCAAATAGATCATGCTTACATTGAGCCAAATAGTAGGTTGAGTTTAGAATTGTCATTAGGAAGGCCAAATTGTTTTTGATACAGCTGTTAATGTACTCTTTGGATTGAACCTACTTGCAGATCAGTTTTGTATCTTTGCCTATGTATTTGAAAGCCACCGTCAGAGTCCCTCATTCTCAATCTGATTACCGTCATTGCTACATAAAGGAGATGTGGAATAACACCACATGGGTCAGATTGCCTGAGCTCGCTTGTTGCCACCATGAACGAAGTCACACGCAAATTCCTTCTGAACGTTCTGAATTGTCAAAGGTAAATGCTGGGAAAGAACAGTTCCTCTGTGTACATTAGTTTCTCCCAGGGCAATTCTAAGATATTTATCATCGCCCAACAGGCAATGATACTTTCTTCAATCTGAACTGCTTTGCTTGTCTTCTTTAGCCAAATTAATTTCCATGCGACTTTCAAAGAATTGCTGATTTATCGTGATTTGGTACAATCGATAGAGAAGCATATATTGAAGCCATGCTTTAACCACTCACTTTCTTACTAACCCAATCAAATGGCTGAACTTCTGTATTTTCTTTCCTGTAAGTAGCATTAGCAGAGGCATATGATTCAAGAAAGCAAGCTTATGCAGAATTAGCCAAAAAAACACACTTCCACTTCACCACTCCGTTTGTCGAAATACCTGTCCAGCTGAGCCTTAAATTTATTTAGGCTATCAACTTCCACAACAAGGGATGGAAGCCTGTTCCACCAACCAACTACCCACTGGCTAAAGGCAAATTTCCACACATCTATCTTTCCTCAATTTGAATTTATGCCCTCTCAGGTGATTATTCTAAGCAAGAGAAAGAATCCCATCAGTATTGAGCTTGCTCAAACCATTCAAGGCTTTATACACCTCTATCAGATCAACTCGCCAGTGCCTAGTCTCCAGACACTGTAATTTGCAAAACAATCCTTTCTTCATAAGAGCAACCCCTTTGTTCCATTCACTAATCTTGTTGCCCTTCTCTGTACTCGTTCCAGCAGCTCTACATCCTACTTGAAATGAGGCCTCCAGACCTGTATACAGTACTCAAGGTGTGGCCTGACCATTGCCTTTTACAAGGGAATAATCACCGTATCCCTGCTAGAAAAATTCCTGTTTATCATTGACAAGACACCATGAGCTACTCTTGCAGCCCATCTGCATGGTTCAGAGAACTTCATATCTGCCTGTACAATTACCCCCAGGTCCTTTTCATTCTCTACCACTGTCAGTGTATTACAACAGAGATGATACGTTGCTCTGGGGTTGCTGTTTCCTCATATGTAGTACTTTACATTTGTCAATGTAAAAACTTAATTTGCCACCTCTCAGCCCAACTGCTCAACCTTTCCAGATCCTGTTGCAGCAGCATAACATCAGTAGTGTCCTTAACAACCCTGCCAACCTTTGTATCGTCAGCAAACTTGGACATTAAGCTTGATATACCATCAATATCATTTATAAATACAGAAAACAATGGACCCAACACTGAACTCTGAGGGACTCCACTAATAACATTTGTTCACGACGAGCAGTGTCCATTGATTACCACTGTCTTCTCCCCCTCAACCACTCTCCTTTATCCATAGCAGCAATTTGCCTCCAATGCCACACTGCTCCAATTTGTGCAGCAGTCTTCCATGTGCAACAGTATCAAAAGCCTTTCTAAGATCCAAGTAGATCTTAGAAAGGCTTTTTATACTGTTGATACTTCATATCTATTATAGGTTTCTGTGTCACATGTTAATTTATATGTATCCCATGCATTTTTCTTCCCTGCCATATGTCTCATTAGTTCATCTGACATCCATTTAGGCCTAAACCTTCAACAATATTTCTTAGCAGTTAATCATGGTATGTTACTTCAAGGGATCTAGATAAACTAAGCAGATTGGTTGGAAAGTTATTCCCTGCATCCAGTTCTTTTGTGACTGCATCATAGTATCCAATCAAATTGGTCAGGCAAGACTTCCCCTTAACAAAACCATGCTGTGTCCGAGCTATAACTGAAGTCTTGTCTAGATGATCCTGCAGTGCTTCTTTAACCAGTGCCTCCATTAATTTTCTTGGAACAGAAGTTAAACTCACAGGTCTATAATTACTTGTGTCAGCCTTTGATCCTCCTTTGTGAATTGGGGTCACATTTTTCACATCTCCAGTCTATGGGTACCTCTCATAATTATGGCTAAGGGTTTGCTTACTTCCTTTGCTGCCTCGTTTAATATAACTGGATAGATCCCATCCACTCCTGGTGCCTTTCTTTTGTTTATCTTCAATTTCTCCTCCACTTTACTTTCAGTTATTACAAGATTCTCTAGCTTACTGCCAGAGTTGAATACACCTCTGGCATTCCCTTCGCTGAATAACTCCTCATGTGTGTGAATGTCTATGCAAAATATTCATTTAGTTTGTTAGCTACCTGAGCAGGATCATCAACATTTGAACCATCGATATCAAGTGGACCAATCTGATTCATCCCCTTCCTTCTAGAGTTTACATAAGTAAAGAACGTTTTGCTGTTTTTCTTTGCATCCTTTGCCAAAGATTTCTCATAATCTGCCTTCGCCTGCCTAATCTCCTTTGTAACTTGGTTACAGATCAACTTATATCTATCATAGGCTTTTGTGTCACATGTTAATTTATATGTATCCCATGCATTTTTCTTCTCTGCCATATGTCTCATTAGTTCATCTGACATCCATTTAGGCCTAAACCTTGAACAATATTTCTTAGTTGGTATGTAAAGCCTCAGTTTCCAAGATAAGTTTTGAATGCTTCCCATTTTGAATTTGCTGTTGATAACATCATCAGTTGGTCCCACTGTAGAATTTAAGTACTGTCTCAGACCATCATAGTCACCTTTACAAAAGCAAAAACCCATCCCTTTACCCCTGATGGTAGTTACCTCCAAGTAAATCCCACTTCAGCACACTGATCATTGCCACCTAGTGGTTCCTTTATCTGCAGATTCTTAATGCATGAAGAATAGCATCAAGAGTATTACTCTGTAGTTGCCTCCCAAACATGCTGATGTAGAAAACAATCATCCAATAAATCCCCAAAAGCCTTGCTAGTGTGTGAGTGACCAACCCACAAATTCAAGTCCATATCTTTTTTTTTTTTTTTTTTGGTAGTTGTTGGCACATCGGCTTCTGTGGCCATAGTGCACCTCCCAAGGTTTTTGCAGTACTTTGATCCAAGCCCGAGGCGGGATTCGAACCCGCGACCTTTGGGTTGCCAGGCAGGCACTTTACCCACCTGGCTAGCCCGGTCGGCAAGTCCATATCTGGGAAATTAAAATACCCCATTATAAGACTGATTTACAGGCCCACTATTTCCCTATACAGTTTCTTATTATACTCAGAGTCATTAGGCCTATAACACATTCGTAATCTCAATTTTGATCTCCCAGTGCTTATGTCACACCAAACTGACTCCACACTGCACTGCACTGTCCAGCAATGTACACTGGCTTCACTTCCTTGGATTTTGTTTCTTAACTAATAGCATGACCCCCCACCCTTTGTATCCTGTCTATCCTTTCTGTACACACTACTTCCCAAATTCCAGTTCTGCATTCCTTATATCTGTGTGACACCACATGTCTGATATTCTAACAATATCTGCCTTTGATGTTTTGAGCAATACCTCAAATTCATTTACCAAACTCCTAGCATTGGTGTACATGCAGGTATACATGCACCTGTTCCTATTCTTAGCTACCCTAACACAACCCATGTGTTTACTTGTACCACAATTACTCCCACTAGTTTCTGAAATACCCTGTCTTGTTTTCCAGGCTGCTGCTCATTCCAATAGAAGCAGTGCAAGAATCACTTTCACCTCTGCCAGTGGCTACTGTTAATCTATTAGTCCTAGTATCCCCCCAATCTAGCAGTTTTCCAACCCACCTAACACTGCCTCGATAGCATCAGCAAATATTCTTGCACCCTTTCTATTTAAGGTGTATCCCATCCCTGTAGAAGCAGTCTCCTGTTAGCAAGTACACACCAGGCTGTGAAAAAAAAAAAATTCTACCCCTTGAGCCTTGCACAGTCTTTCCAGGTGCAAATTGATCGACAAGGCTCTCATCATATACTCCCTCCTATCGTGTCTGGGCCGAATTGCAGACACTTTCAAATTCAACCCTAATTCACAGCTTTTTTTCAACAGTGACTTGTACTTGTTAAGTAAACCCACCAGTCTCCTACTCTTAATATTATTAGTGCCAACGTGTACAACAATCACTTTTTGTGCCCTTAAAAGATGATATCCACTCTATGTCAACTTTTGCCCCTGGCAGACATACCCTGGTCCTATTCCACCTATCATGTTCCCTGTTTCCCTGACAATAGTCACCAACTACTAGTTCCTGTGGGACCAGCGCATTCTGCCTTGGGGGTTGCATGGTGATCAAGTGCAAACTCTGGCATTGAAATCTGCAGCTGAGAGCTTGATGGGCCGCCCAATTTAGATCCTGCGAGGGCATCCACCTTGTCCTTCAAGCTGTCATATAGGCCCATAATGCTGAGTTGTCGCCTCATTTCCTCATCATGCACACACAGACATTGTGTGCGCGTGATGGCAATATCATGTCCAGTACCTTATTGCTCCACAAAAATCAGGCAAACAGTGCATTTTAAAAGGCTGTGATTCAGAGGGCAACAGCCCCAACGCCTCTCAGTTCTCCCCTGCGGCACAGCACTCCATTTAGCTTAAGCCTTTTGCTTTGCTGCTCTGAGTCATGATTTCAATTCAATAAAATTAATTTCTGTACAAAATTATAACCCTAAACTTGTAACACTACATATCTGTATATATTTTTTCAGTATCAAGTATTATCTTAGTTTCTTTATATAACTTCCATATCAAGTTGTGTTAATTAATTATGTTACGTTTGTAAAATGTCATTACATGTATTTAGTTAAGTACAATTTAAGTGACAATGAAGTTCAACAAGATTAATACATTTTACTGATTAATTGTTAATATTATATACTATACTAAGCTTACACCATCTAGTTCAGGATATAACGTATCGTATAATAATGGCAGCAAGCTGCGAATAGTAACTCAACGGACACTTAAGTATTAACTTCCAAAATCTGTGTCTCAATTCAGAATAAACCAAGGATCTTCACTAGGTCTATAAGCTACTTATAGAAAATAATTTAATATAACAGTTCAATAAAGCAGCTAATTATATAGCTAAAAAACTTCCCGGCTCTGCAAAATTTGTAAACACTTGGATTGAATACAGTTTACCGATACTAAGTAAACCTACAAAATCTCTATCTAAGCTAAAATTTAAACTAAGTATCGTAACTAGGAATATAAAGTTACTCTAGACAATAAGTTAATGTCAATTTAAGTTAATAAAACAGAAAAAAAAAAAACTTATATTTTCCAAGCCGTAAAAACTTCCCCTGCACAAAGCTACTCTCGTTGTGTTGCTTTGGTTAGCAACTACATAGAGAAAGGGTAAGATGTGTTCCAAATCTCAACCACTTAGGACAAGTAGACCATGGTCAGGGGGAAAACTTTGATACCCATCAAATGTATTACCATACTTTTTTTTACTATATTTTTAACCTCATTAAGTTTTTTTTAGGCACACTAAATTGTTACTTGATTAAGAAAAGGAAGTTTATTTTCTAGCTTATGGAACATGATGCTCACCATCCAAAAAGAACTACAGAATGTTCTAACACCAGTGGTAGTTTTATTTAATAAATTTCTGGAAACAGTCCTAAAGCAGCAATTGCCTTATAACTTAAGGTGAGCATACTTGGAATCCTAATTTAAATGATATTAATTTAATGTCTAACTGTGAGTTGTACATTTATTTTATATAGCATTAATAGAGGCATACGATGCAAGAAAGCAAGTTTATGCAGCATCAGCCAAAAAAAAACCTCCCATTTCAGCCTTCCGTTCATTCCAAATACCTGTTCAGCTCAGCTTTAAATTTATTTAGGCTATCAACTTTCACAACAAAGATGGACATCTGTTGCACCAAACTACCCACTGGCTGAAGGCAAACTTCCACACATCTAACTTACAACTATCTTTCTTCAATTTGAATTTATGGCCCTCTCAGGTGATTATTCTGAGCAAGAATCCCATCAGCATTGAGCATGCTCAAACCATTCAAGACTTTATACACCTCAATCAGATAACCTCACAAGGTGCCTAGTCTCCAGACACTAATCTGCAAAACTTAAGCTTTCTTTGTAAGAGCAACCCTTCATTCCTTTCACTAATCTTGTTGCCCTTCTCTGTACTCGTTCCAACAGCTCTACATCCTTTTTAAAATGAGCCCTTCAGACCTGTATACAGTACTCAAGGTGTGGCCTGACCATTGCCTTATACAAGGGGATAACCACCTCCTTATCCCTGCTAGAAAGATTCCTGTACACCATTGACAAGACACCATGAGCTATGCTTGCAGACAGTCTGCACTGCTCAGAAAACTTCATATCTACCTGCACAATTACCCCCAAGTCCTTTTCATTCTCTACCACTGTCAGTGCAGTACCAAAAGTTGATACGTTGCTCTGGGGTTGCTGTTTTCCATATGTAGTACTTTACATTTGTCAATGTTTGTTTATTTGGTTTTTAGGAGCATTAGCAACTAAGGCCATATTGCTCCAGGATATGCGGTGGTCATTCCCTGACCTTTCTGCATGCTCCATATTTGGTGGTGATGGGCTCGAACCCTGGACATCTGTCAATTTTAAACTTCATTTGCCACCTCTCAGCCCATCTGCTCAACCTTTCCAGATACTGTTGCAGCAGCATAGCGTCAGTAGTGTCCTTAACAACCCTGCCAACCTTTGTATCGTCTGCAAACTTGGACATTAAGTTTGATATACCATCATCAATATTATTTATAAATACAGAAAACAATAATGGACCCAACACTGAACCCTGAGGGACTCCACAAATAACATTATTACACAATGAGCAGTGTCCATTGATTACCACTGTCTTCTCCCCCTCAACCACCCCTTTATCCACAGCAGCAATTTGTCTCCAATGCCACACTGCAATTTGTGCAGCAGTTTTCCCATGTGCAACAGTATCAGAAGCCTTTCTAAGATCCAAGAATATAATATCAAAGTTATTCCCTGCATCCAGTTCTTTCGTGACTGCATCATAGTATGCAATCAAATTGGTCAGGCAAGACTTCCCCTTAACAAAACCATGCTGTGTCCGAGCTACAACTGAAGTCTTGTCTAGATTATCCTGCAGTAGTGCTTTAACCAGTGTCTCCATTAATTTTCCTGGAACAGAAGTTTAACTTACAGGTCTGTAATTACTTGTGTCAGCCTTTGATCCTCCTTTGTGAATTGGGGTCACATTTGCACATCTCCAGTCTATGGGTACCTCCCTCGAGTCAAAAGAAGCTCTCATAATTAAGGCCCAGGGTTTGCTTACTTCCTTGGCTGCCTCCTTTAATATAACTGGATAGATCCCACCCACCCCAGGTGCCTTATTTGGGTTTTTCTTCATCAATTTTTCCTCCACTTTACTCTCAGTTATTACAAGATTATCTAGCTTACTGCCAGAGTTGAAGACATCTCTGGCATTCCCCTTGCCGAATAACTCCTCATGTGTGAATGTCAGTGCAAAATATTCATTTAGTTTGTTAGCTACCTGAGCAGGATCATCAACATTTGAACCATCGATATCAATTGGACCAATCTGATTCATCCCCTTCCTTCTAGAGTTTACATAAGTAAAGAATTCTTTGCTGTTTTTCTTTGCATCCCTTTCCAAAGTTTTTCGTAATCTGCCTAACCTCCAATGGAACTTGCTTACTGAGCAACTTATATCTATCATAGGCTTCTGTGTCACGTGTTAATTTATATATATCCCATGCATTTTTCTTCTCTGCCATACGCCTCATAAGTTCATCTGACATCCATTTAGGCCTAAACCTTGAACAATTTCTTAGTTGGTATGTAAAGCCTAGTAGCTTCCAAGATAAGTTCTTTGAATGTTTCCCATTTTGAATTTGCTGTTGGTAACATTAGTTGGTCCCACTGTATAGAATTTAAATACCGTCTCATACCATCGTAGTTGCCGTTACGAAAGCAATAACCCTTCCCTTTACCCCTGATGGTAGTTACCTCTGAGTAAATCCCACTTCAGCACATGTGATCACTGTCACCTAGTGGTTCCTCTATCTGCAGATTCTTAATGCAAGAAGAATTACTGATATCACATCAAGGGTATTACTCTCTAGTTGCTTCCCAAACAAGCTGATGTAGCAAACAATCATCCAATAAATCCACAAAAGCCTTGCTAGTGTGTGAGTGACCAACCCACAAATTCAAGTCCATATCTGGGAAATTAAAATCCCCCATTGTAAGACTGATTTACTGGCCCCCTATTTCCCTGTACAGTTTATTATAATCATCAGAGTCATTAGGCCTATAACACACTCCTAATCTCAATTTTGATCTCCCAATGCTTATGTCACACCAAACTGACTCCACATTGCACTGTCCAGCAATGTCAACTGGCTTCACTTCCTTGGATTTTGTTTAACTAATAGCATAACCCCTCCTTCCTATCCTGTCTGTAGACATTGTACTCGCAAAATTCCAGTTCTGCATTTCTTATATCTGTGTGACACTATGTCTCTGATATCTCAACAATATCCACCTTTGATGCTTTGAGCAATACCTCAAATTCATTTACCAAACTCCTAGCATTGGTGTACACACAACGTATACATGCACCTGTTCTTTTTCTTAGCTACCCTAACACAACCCATGTGTTTACTTGTACTGCAATTACTCCCAGCAGTCTCTGAAATATCGTGCATCTTGTTTTCCAGGCTTCTGCTCATTCCAATAGAAGCAGTGCAAGAATCACTTTCACCTCTGCCAGTGACTACTGTTAATCTATTAGTCCTTGTAACCTCCAAGCTAGCAGTTTTCCAACCCACCTAACACTGCCTCAATAGCATCAGCAAATATTCTTGTACCCTTTCTATTTAAGTGTATCCCATCGCTGTAGAAGCAATCCCTTCTGTTTACAAGTACAGACCAGGCTGAAAAAAATTCTACCCCTTGAGCCTTGCACAATCTTTCCAGGGGCGAATTGATCGACAAGGCTCTCATCATATACTCCCTCCTATCGTGTCTGGGCAGAATTGCAGACACTTTCAAATTCAACCCTAATTCACGGCTTTTTTTCAACAGTGACCTGTACTTGTTAAATAAACCCACCGGTCTCCTACTCTTAATATCATTAGTGCCAACGTGTACAACTATATCACCTTTTGTGCCCTTAAAAGGACTATATCTGCTGTACAATGTCATCAACCTTTGCCCCCGGCAGACATACCCTAGTCCTACTCCACCTATCCTTTTTACAAAGCATGTTCCCCATTTCTTCTACTTTACATTACTGCTACCAATATGCAGTACTTTGCATTTCTCAATGTTAAACATCAGTTGCCACTTCTCAGCCCATCTGCCCAAATTTTCTAGATCCTGTTGCAGTAACACAGTGCCATTACTGTCATTAACAACCCTGCCAACCTTAGTATCATCTGCAAATTTCAATATCCAGCCTGATATACCTTCATCAATATTATTGATAATTATATAGAAAACAGTGAGGCCCAACACCAAACCCTGTGGGACTACTAATAACATTAGTCCACAAAGAGCAATGTCCATTGATTAAAAGTGTCTTTTCCCACTCAACCACCCTTTTATCCATTGTAGCAACCTACACTAATTCCATACTGCTCCAATTTGTACAGTAGTCTTCCATACACAACAGTATCAAAAGCTTTCCTGAATTCCAAGTATGATATCAAAATTATTTTTTGCATCCAGTTACTTTATAATGACATAGTATCCAATCAAATTTGTCAGACAAGACTTTCCCTTAACCGGTGTGTCTGAATTATTACTGCAGTCTTTTCTAGATTATCCTGCAATGCTTCTTTAACCATTTTCTCCATTATTTTCCCCAGAACAGAAGTTAAACTAATAGTTATGTAATTACTGTTGTCACCCTTTGATCCCTTTTTGAATTGGGGATATGTTTGCACATCTCCGGTTCATGGGAAACTGAGTGTCCAAGGAAGCTCTCATAATTATGGCTGAGGGTTTGCTTACTTCCTTTTCTGCCTCCTTTAATATAACTGGATAGATCCCATCCACCCCATGTGCCTTATGTTTAACTTCAACCATTTCTCCTCCACTTTGCTCTGTTATTACAAAATCATTAAGATCCCTGATAGTTTAATAAGCTTCTGTCCTCCACTTCCCTACAGAATTCATGTGTGAATGTAAATAAAAAAAATCCCTTCAGTTTGTCAGTTATCCGAGTAGGATCAGTACTGCTGCACTCCTATGGGCAGCCAGTAGGTAAAATAAAATTTGCTGCCCTAAATGTTGAATACTGATAAGCATTAACCAATCAGAAAACAATATCAAAAAATATTTTGGCACCCTCTTGAACTGCTGCCCGTAAGCAACACTTACCTCGCCTACTCACCTGCGACAGCTCTGAGTAGGATCATCAACAGTTGAACGTTATCAAGTGGACCAATCTGAATCTCCCACTCCTTGAGTTTATATAAGTTAAGTCCTTGCTGTTTTTCTTAGCATCCTTTGCCAAAGATTTCTCATAATCTGCCTTTGCTTGCCTAACTTTCTTTGCAACTTGATTACAGACTAGATTATATCTATCATAGGCTTCTGTGTCACCTGATAATTTATATGCATCTTTTCTGCCAAGAGTCTAGTCCATCTGACATCCATTAACCCTAAACTTTGAACGGTATTTCTGACTCAGTATGAAACAATTCCTTGAATGCTTCCCATTTAGAATTGGCTGTTGGTAACCTCATCAGTTGGTCCCACTGTATAGAATTTAAAAACAGTCAGATCACAAAAGCAAAAACCCTTCCCTTTACCCCTGATAGTAGTAATATCTTTAAGTAAATCCCATATCAGTACACTGATCACTGCCACTGAGTGGTTCCTTTATCTGCAAATTCTTAATGCACAAATAATGACTGCTGATAATCAGATCCAGAGTATTAGTCTGTTCTCAAACATGCTGCTGCAGAAAACAATCATCCAATAAATCCACAAGTCTTGCTAGCATGCAAGTGACCAACCACAATTTTCAGTTGTGACAGTCTGACTTACTAGCCCACTATTTTTCTGTACAAATGTACATTGTAGTCAGTCATTTGGCTTACAGCACACTCCTACTCATTGTTGCATTCTCAGTGCATATGTCACACCAAACTGACTGAACATTGCTGAGTCCATCTGTGTCAACTGGATGCACTTCTTTTGATTGTGTTTCTTAACAGCATCCTCTTCCCTTTCTATACATATTGTACTCCCTAAATTCCAATTCTGCACTGCTCATATCTGTGTGACACTATGCCTCTGATATCCCAACAGTATCCACCTTAGATGTCTTGACCAGCACTTCAAATTCATCTACTCCTAGCATTGCTGTAAATGCAAGGATACATGCACTTGTTCTTAGTTACCGTAACACATCCCATGTATTTATTTGTTCCATGACTCCCACCAGTCCCTGAATTCCCCAGCAACTCACTGCTCATTCTAATAGAAGCAGTGCAAGAATCACTTTCACCTCTGCCTGCAGCTGCTGTTAATCCTGCCCCAAGCTAGCAGTTTTTCAACCCTCCCAGTACTGCCTCAATAGCATCAGCAAAAATTCTTGCAGCCCTTCTATTTAAGCGTATCCCCATCCCTTTAGAAGGGGTCTTTCCTGTTAACAAGCATAGTCCACACTGAAAAAAAAAAAAAAATTTACTCCATGAGTCTTGCATAGTCTGTCCGTGGCCAAATTGATTGACAAAGCTCTAATCATGTACTCCCTCCTATCATGTCTGGGCAGAATTGCATACGCTTTCAAATTTAACCCCAACTCACGACTTTTTTCAACATTGAACTATACTTGTTAAGTATAGTCTGCAGAACAACAATATCACCCTTATACAACCTGTGACTAAGTTTTTTGATGACCTCAAAAAGGAAGCAGCAAAAACAGGAAATGCTAAGCACAAAATATTACTTTCAAAGCAGGTCAGTGGGTAATTTTAAAGGTTTAAAGTAAATGTGCAGCTTAAAAGGTGATATCTACTCTACAATATCAACTTTTACCCCTGACAGACATACCCTGGTCTTATTCTACCTATTCTTTTTACACAATATATTAACCTGTCTCCCTGAAAATGAAGTCACCAACAATAACTATCTCCTGAGGGATCAGCCTCCTTCTGCAGAAGATTATATTACAGATCAGTTTTTAAAACCATTAAAGCACTATACATATGGCATTCAAACTATTGCATTTTTTTTTGGGATACTTAATTTGAAACTAAAACAGTTCTATTAACCATGAACAAATGTAAAAAAAAAATTCATTTATAATTGACACTACATCTTATTTAAAAAGTAATGTGAACCCTATTAAATCATGAACCTTAAGCCAAAATCTTCCCTATTCCAGCATCCCTTGATTTACAAATTTTCACTACAAAGAGAATTAATTTATACCTATTTTTCAAATTATGCATCTTGTTTTGCTACAATGAACAAAATTCTCTGTAGGTGAGCACCCTCTATCTACACAGCAAGTATTACAGGTGGATAAATACCTCGCAGCCAAGTTAATAAAAAACAGCACAATCAAACCTTCTCTAAGCATCCCAGATCTTCCACTGCCTATGTGTCTCTTCCTTGGATTTTGTCCTTTTGTCTTGTGTTAAGTATCCTAGCAATTGCTAAATATCTTTGCAATCCTTATTCATTGTGGCTGAAAAGTTGTAAAAATGTCGAGTGACATTGATAAAGCAGAGAAAGAAAGGAAAGCTATTACTATGATTACAAAAATAAGATAGCAGTTAAAATATAATTATGCAGCAATGAAATTGGCAGCATCAGTGAGTGATTTATAACCAGAGACAAGATAAAGATGGCTGAAATGTACTGGTAGGTCTATGTTGCATTGTGTAACAAGGGGAGGAGGGTGAATGAAATAATGGATAAGCTTGAGAGGCTGTTTGTACACTACAGCAGTCTTCCCAAATCTGGGAAAGTTACCCAAAATTGAGTAAGTGGTTTTTTCTTTGGGTAACAATACCTCTGAATACACATTAAAATTTACCATAAAAGTGCAGAAGTACTCTGAAGAAAGTGATCAGTCAGTGTGCACTGATACTCTAAAATAGCCTAATGGACATTTATTTGCTATTTAATAAATACACCATACACTTATTATATTCAACCATTTTTGCCGTGCTCGCATGAACGTGAAGAATTGACAAAATTCGTTTACACGTACTGCCCCCCTAAACTAAAGTGAAGGAGTCTAGTCAGCTTTAGGTGCAGTGTGTTGCTAGCTGTGGTGGTGTGAGGTGTGTATCGTGCTTGCTGTGTTTATAAATTGTTCCATACACATTTAGAAAAGGTAATCTTCATTACATTATTTGTAGTTTAGTGTCTACAAATATAATGAATATTCAAATCCTAATTTATTTTTCTTACCCAGAATGAGTGCTACCAAATTTCCTTATGTGCTAGACTTAATTGAGCTAGGTTTTACTTATATGAAAGACAAGGGAGCTGTGAAACCACAATGTGTTGTGTGACCTACCATTCTATGCAGTGAATCATTGAAAAAGAGTAAGCTCCAAGACCATATGAAGCAGAAACATCCAACATTGTTGTCCAAGCCTGCAATCATATTTTCAACATTTAGAAGAGATTATAAAGCAGCGACTAACAAGGATTCCAAAGCAATTAATCAAAAGGATGCTGCAAAAGCAAGCTTTGAAGTGGCTTACCTGATTGCAAAATCAAAGATGTCACACAATAGGGGAATGTTCATCCCGCCCACTAGCTCCTATTTGCATCAACAAAATAATGTGGGTCTGACTAGGCACAAAGTGACAGCAGTGCCATTTTCCAATAATACCCTGAGTCGCCGAATTGAAATTATTGGAGACAGAACTTATTCGCCATATCATTCGGAGTGGTAAGTTTGCTATTCAACTGGACAAAACCACGGATGTCTCCAACAATTCTCAGTTCATGTTGGAAATTCTTTCGATGAGAGCATGCTTCTTTTCAACCAAAAACATCTGAATTTCAGTCCTCAGCTCCCAAAAGCGATTCAGAACAATCACTCGAGTCCATTATAAGTTGGAAACCACGATTGAACAAGATCTTTACTGCAAGCCTTTGAAAACAACCTGTAAAGGAATTGACATATTCCACGCTATTCGTGCATTTTTTTAGCAAAAAATGCTAATGTGGGATTCCTGTGTGGGGATTAACAGTGATGGTGCTCCCTCAATGTTGGGTCACCATTCAGGTTTTATAGCTCATGCAAAGCAACACCACCAATGATTCACCACCAAGCTCTGGCTGTCAAAGGTCTTGTTCCTGAACTAGAGGAAGTCATGAAAAACGTCATTACCATAGTGAACTTAATCAAGGCAGGCACTCTATAAACACGACTCTTCAGAACTTTGTTCCTAAACTGATTCATTACATAAGGACTTTGTTTTCTTAGTGGAGACCCGTTGCCTCTCAAGAGCAAATGTTCTGAATTGCTCTTGGGAGCTGAGGACTCAAATTGAGATATTTTTGGTTGAAAAGAAGCATGCTCTCGTTGAAAGAATTTCCAACATAAAGTAGTTAGCTCAGCTTAGTTATTTAGTTGATATTTTCTCCAACATGAATGCACTTAATCTGCAAATTCAAGGAAAATAGAATTTCTGCAAGTGAAAAAAATAAGCATTTCAAGAAAAGCTCAAGTATTGGCTAAAAAAGGCAGAGCAACATAAAATTGCATCCTTCCCCATCCTTTTTGTTCTTGGAGGATGCTGATGGGGTTGATTTCAGTGAAATCAAGGATGAAGTGATCACCCACTTAACAAAACTATCTTTGCATTTCAAGGAATATTTTCCTGAACTAGAAAGGTCTATATATCAGTGGATTGTAAACCTGTTACTGTATGACTTGACTGAAATCCCCAATAGTGTTAATGGTTTTGCAGAGCAAATGATTGAGCTTAGGTCAAGCAGTCAGTGCAAAATGTTATTTGAAGAAAAGAAAATCCTTTGGAGTCTTTCTGGTTAACAATTCACAGTGAATGTCCTGTGGTAGTGGGGAGGGGAGGCCCTGATGCAATTATTGCCGTTTCCAAGCACCTACATGTATGAAGTAGGATTTTCCACTCTTGCCTTCATAACGAGCACAAAATGAAACTATTTGCTGAACTCCGAATATGATGTGAGGTGTGCTCTGTCTCCAATTGCTCCCAATTTTGAAAATAAGATGGAGTAGTGGCATTATACTCATTAGCTAGGATCACCTGGATGATGAAATATTCATAGTAAATAATCACCAAATTTTGTGACTGCTAAAATGTTTAGAGATGTTAAAAATAGACATTGCAGCAAACATTGTTTGCTTCCTATTTATTACTGATCTCTTCACTTTTCATATATGTTTTCTGTGCAGTTAGTGTTTTTTCCTATATTGGGTAAAAAGGACTATCAGTTTTGGGTAATGAAGGAAATATTTAGGGAAGCATTGCTCTACAGCAATAATAAACAAAACATTCCTACAAGTTTCCTCGTTATACAACCTGTGACTAAGTTTTTTGATGACCTCAAAAAGGAAGCAGCAGAAACAGATGCTAAGCACAAAATATTACTTTCAAAGCAGGTCAGTGGGTAATTTTAAAGGTTTAAAGTAAATGTGCAGCTTTTAACATACTCTGTATAACAGAACTATTATCAGCTAATAGTGAGAGCATTCCCTGCAGAATTGCATTGTATCACTGATGAAGTTATTCATCTAGACATATTTAACATTAAGACATCTCTCTGGTAAAGAATGCCTTCTCACAATTGTCCATCCTTCAATGTAAGTCCATTGAAGGATGGACTTGCATTGCTTATCAGTGGCAGTTATGAAGTATAATTAATGCCTCTTGTCTGCTACTCTAAAAACTCATGACTACTAAAAAGCTTAAACAAGATGACAGGCCATCCCCCCCCCCAGGGTTACCCATGGCAGTGTAACACTGGGGTTTTGCATGAAATTCAGTTGTAATGGGTAATCCTGGGATTCCGTTGTGAAAGGCGATTCTTTGCCTATCACTACAATTAAAATTGTGGTAAAAGGCAAAGAATGTGAAGTTATGGTGAAAGAGTGACCCAGCATGAAAGCAAAAGAGTGAATAAGAATTTTGGTAAAAGGGAGTGAATAAAGGTATGAATTTAATTGAGTATGAAAACACATTAGTTAAATATATATTTTTAGAATATACATAACACAAATGAATTTAGTTACTAACATTCCTTGTATTCTGAGGTGTCATTACCCAAAGAAAAACCACTTTTACTCAATTTTGGGTAATTTACCCAGATTTGGGAAGACTGCTGTAGAGTGTACAAACAGCCTCTCAAGCTTATCCATTATTTCATTCACCCCTTGTTACACAATGCAACATAGACCTACCAGTACATCTCAGCCATCTTTATCTTGTCTCTGGTTATAAATCACTCAACTGATGCTGCCAATTTCATTGCTGCATAACTATATTTCAACTGCTATCTTATTTTTGTAACCATAATAATAGCTTTCCTTCTCTGCTTTATCAATGTCACTTGACATTTTTACAACTTTTCAGCCACAATGAAAAAGGATTGCAAAGATATTTTGAAATTGCCAGGGTACTTAACACAAACACAATAAAAGGACAAAATCCAGGGTAGAGACATATGCAGTGGTCTGGGATGCTTAGAGAAGGTTCGATGATGCTGTTTTCTATGAACTTGGCTGCAATGTATTTATCCACCTGTAATACTTACTGTGTAGATAGAGGGTGCTCACCTACAGAGAATTTTGTTCATTGTAGCAAAACAAGATGCATAACTTGAAAAATAGGTATAAATTAATGCTCATCAGGGACTTAAGTATCTTGTGATCTGTCAAGTAATGCACCCCTAATTAGGGTCCTAGATAAGAATAGTCAAGTGCACACTGCTCTGGTTTAAGGTGATCTAGTTTTATTGGGAGCAAGTTTTTTGTAAGAAAGATAGGTGGACCAGAATCAGGGTGTGTTTGGCAGGAAAAATAATTTCATTGGGGTAAAGAGAGCATTATTAATGTGGGAACTAACAATATTAAACACGGCCCAACCATGTTAAAAAAAATGCCACAAGTTAGGTCAGAATGTGTATGTGTCAGCAATTCTGCCCAGACAATAGGCAGGATTATACACTGAAAGCCTTGTAGATTAATTCAAGGCTCTAGGGGGAAAATTTTTTTTTATCAGTGTGACCTGCATTTGTAGATAGGAGTCTATTTTGTAGAGATGGTATTCATTTGAACAAAGGTAGTCCAAAGATTTTTGCCAGTATCATTGAGGATACCTTAAGGGTTCAGGGGAAACTGCTAGTTAGGGGGTAGAAAAGGGTAATATAGATCTGCATTTATCTGATGATATGGGCAAAAAAGTAATGCTTGCATTCACCTCACATTTGGTGAGTATGAGCTTGGCACACCCAGGGTCCTGAGCTGGATATCATCATTCTTTTTCTTGGTGATTCCCTTCTACTTCTCGCTCTCAGGGTAATTCAGAAAATTTTTTTTTGGCTGGTGCAGCATAAGCCTCTGGCTTTCTTGCACCATATGGCTAATAATAATAATCCTTGTTGCCACAACAGCCAACATTGTCAAGATGTTCTGAGGTAGCAATGTTTCAAATGAGTGGGATGAGAAAGAAGGAAACAAGTCTAAATAACTTCAAGGGGTGTGTCAGGATAGTAAACTACAGAAGAATACTTAGTCTTAACTGTGTCTACAGTAATATAGAGTAGTCAATAAAATGGCTGAATTTGAACTCCAGTTAGGCCAACTAATGCTGACATAATAGGGCTAACAGAAATGTACCACTACCTGGAAATTGGGGATGACAATTTCAACTGTGGTATGTATAATATATTTAGGGAAAATAGAAGGGGTGGAGTCACTTATTAAAAGCAGCCTTGTGTATGAGAAGCTTTTGCTGAGTCTGAAGTTGTTTGCCAGCATAGAATCTGTGTGGTGTGAATTAGTTGGAAGCAAAGGTATGAAGAATGTGGGTAATCTACAGACCAGAAGAGTCCTTACATGCAGATGGAATGGGCAACAAGTGCAAATAGCTTTTTTATGGATTGATTGGAAAAAGTGGAGGGAAACTCACCCCAGGAAAAATTTTCTAAATAAACTATCCCAGTTGTACCAGCATGTCAGAGTAGGGGAGAATATTCTTGACCTCATTACTCATGAATTAGTGGTTTTCAACCAGGGTGCCACAACATTCCAGGGGTGCCATGTAATTTTGATTTAAGTTATTTTTAAAAATGTTTATTTCATTATAAAAAGGTGTACAGTGTCTTTAATTTGTGATCTATAATTGGTTTACTTAGTACCTCTATATAATGAATAAAATTATTATATACTCTATATATAATTTGTATTATGAAATGTAATTTTTATAATTATATTATAAAAATTCTAACATGCAGAAAATGGAGTGATCTAACACTCAGAAAAGTGTTAGATCACTTTGGGGTGCCGTTATTAAAAAAGGTTGAAACCACTGAATTTGATACATGACAAGGCTTAAAATATAGGCACCATTGGTAAGTAATGATTATGCAGTTGCTATTTGGAAGATGAAGAATTTGCAGTAGTTAAAAAGGTAAAGGCATGGGTTTAATTATAGAAGAGGGGACTAACTTTTAAGACACTATATGGCACTTATTAATTGGATGAATTGCAGAGAGAGGGCAAATACAGTTAAATTATGGAATATCTTTAAAGCAAGAATCACAGAAGCCATGAACACATACCTTTTAGAAAATATTGCAGGAGGATGCCAAAATAGATGAATGCAGAGCTGGCCAGTCAAATAGAGCAGAAAAAAGATAGCATAGTATAGAATGATGAAAAGTACTGAAGCCTACAACAGTTACAAAGTTGATTTATAATAGTACCACAGATATGGTTAGAGAGGCCAAGGCTGCATGTGACAAAGCACTGGCTAAGAGAGCAGGGAATGGGGACAAGGAATTTTTCATGTGTGTGAATACAAGGAAGAAAAAAGTGAATCAGATTAGATCCTTAAACATTCTGGATTACAACCCAGCTGATGTTGCAGATGAATTGAACAGGTATGTTGCATGTCTTTACTGAAGAGAGAGATCATGTTGAGAAGAGGCTTTGGCAGTGCCATATCAAATTAATGATTTCAAAATTACAGATGACTGTTTATTAGAAAACTTTCGAGAATAAAGGCAAGTAAGCCTCCTGGAGCTGCTGGCATATACTCAGTAATTTTGAGGGAAACTGCCAGGGAATGTATTGAACCATTGATGTTAATTATGAATGTATCTTTGGACTCTGGAGAGATTACTTTGTATTTGAGAATTGCCAACATAACACCAATACATAAAGGCAGTTCTAAGAGTGAAGCTGGTAACTACAGACCAGTTAGTCTCACTTTAGTGGTAGGGAAATCTTAGAAACAGTGATTAAGACTGCAATCCAGGGACATTTAGACATATGGCATTTTGAATAACAACATGGTTTTGTTAAAGGAATATCTGTTTAACTAACTTAGTAGGCTATTCTCATAGTTACTCATGAGCTGAATGTAGAGATTAATTTTTACAGTTTATTTGGATTTTAGCAAGGCATTTGATTCAGTCCCTCATTTGGGATCACTGGAAAAATTCCAAGGTGGGTGGCTGCAAGGCAGAAGGTTGTGATTAATGGATATTCTTTAGATTGGTTAAAGTCAGAGGTGGGGTCCCTCATAATCTGTTCTTGAACCACTGTTCCTGATTTTCATAGAAATCAATGATGGAATCGAAGGCTTGGTGTCAAAATTTGCAGATGACAAAGATTGGTAGAGTAGTTAATGACTAGTACTTATAAACTCATTCAGGATGACTTGGGCTGCAGGGATGGTCAGAAAAGGGGCAGCTATGTTTTAATGCAACAAAATGCTTTCTGGGGTTCAATTTAAAACAGAGGAAGAAAAGGACCTGGGAGTTATACCAGCAGATGTGAAGTTTTCTGAATAGTATAAACAAGCAGCTAAGAAAGCCCATGGTGTCCTATCATTGATTTATTGAACAGTATCCTATAAAAATGTGGAGGTCACAATCCCACTGTATAAGGCAATTTATAAGACCACATTTGGAATACTGTATTCAAGTATGGAGAACTCACCTGAAAGAAAGACAGCTTCTTGAAAGGGTTCAAATATGAGCAACTTGCATGTTGAAATTGATGAAAGGGTGACCATATGAGGAAACACTGATTATTTGGGCTGCAGAGCTTAGCAACCTGGCACCTCAGAGGTGGCCTGATTGAGGTTTAGACCCTGAGAGGGGTTAGTAAAATAAATGAAGCTGGAATTTTCACTGTTACAGAGAATTCCAGAACTTGGGGGCATAAATTCAAATTATAGGAGAAGAGGTTTAGATTGTAAGAAGTTTTCTTTTAGCCAGCAAGTTGGTTGCTGGAACAGGTTGCCTTTGCAGGTAGTTAAACTGACTGTTTGAATAAATTCAAAGGTCAACTGGATAGTTACGTATGGGAGGAGGGAAGCAAATAATTTTATTATCAACTTTTTTTTTTAGCTAGTGCAACAGAAGTCTAGCTTCCTTGCACTGTATGGCTCTTACTCTTTACTTCATTTGGCTGATTTCAGCTTACAAAAGTCAGTTTCTGTGATATTCATTTCCAGAATTTGATAAAAATTGAATCAAATAATACATAAATTAGTAGATAAGAGGATATTTTTGCATTAAGATTTTTTTTAAAAATTGATTTGAATTAACGGTAATTTTACTTGTGTTGAGCAATAAAGTTGAATATGAGATGAAACATGCTCTTGTGTAAACAAGAGTATAATTCAGCTTCTTCGGTCTTTGAGGCTCTCAGACATTCTCTCAGGTATGACAAGCCAGGGCTTGCTATCTTGAAGTCTAAACCACTGATGGAACTGATATTTGGGTGACATTGAGTCAAATGGACCAAATTTTAACCCCGTCCGGTCATTCTACAACCAAGTCCTCCATTTGTACCTTCAGTGGTGAGACTGTTAGTAATACTGGGGATAACCCCTATGTGCAAGTCGTAAAACATGGTACATAGTATACTGGAGGTGACCATCCATGTGTGAACTAATGAAGCAGAGGTTCAGGTGTGTCCAACACACGGAGGAATTCCATCCCTCGTGTAACCAGGCAATACTAGATGACTCAGCAACTGATGCCATACCACCACTTTGCTTTACTTATTGGAGGATTGAAATGGTGAAACCCGTGTTTAGTCTCCAGAGCAAAGCTCCTGTAAATCCCCATATCTTCCATCATGCAGTTTGATTTGTCTTTTGAGGTTATGATGGGCATCTTTGTGGAATTCATATCTGCCTTACATTTTGGATACAGCTCTGAAAACAGTGTTCATGGGCCGGCTGCTTGATAGTCCACTGTACCAAACTTGTTGGTAACTAGAAGGCATCCAGATCAGCTGGTGTATCATTTTGCTGCCTCTACTCTGCCAGATAGTGACTGGAAGCAGTCAGGGCAGTGTGTGTGCAGGGAGGTACTGTATATTTGGTCCTTGAAGTTGTCAGACATTCTTTCAGATATGCCCGACAAGCTGTACTTGCTACCTGGGAGTCTAAAACACTGATGGAACTGATATTTGGGTGACACTCAAGTCAAGTGGACCCAATTTCGGCAAATTCCGAAATTGGATCCACTTGACTTGTGTCACCCAAATATCCGGATGGTCTGTGACAGCAAATCCTCTGCTTGCGCCTTCACGATGGTGCAACTGTTAGTAATCCTGGGTATAACCTCCATGCACAAGTACATGGTGGGTGACCACCCAAGTGTGAACCAAGGTAAGCAGGGGTCAAGGTGTGGCGCCCACACCACATGGAGGAACACCACCCCTCTGTTATCAGGCAGTACTAGGTGGTAGATGACTCATCAACCGGTGCAATACCACTTTTCTTATTGGAGGCTTGAAGTGATGGAACCCGTGTTTAGTCTCTAGAGCTAAGTTCCAGTCAGCCCTTCCATAGCTCTTCCATCATGCAGTATGATTGATGACTTTTGAGGTTATGATGAACAGCGTGGCAAGATCCAATATTCCTTACATTGAGGGTACAGCTCTGAAACTGTTTGCAGGCCGGCCGCTAGTTAGTACACTGGACCAAGCCTATTGGTAACTCTAGGAGGCTTCCAGATCAGCTGGTGTATAATCTTGCTACCTCTACTCTGCCAGATAGTGACTGGAGGGAGTCTGAGTAATGTGTATGCGGTGAGCATTGTCGAGGATCTGGGTATATTCTTACCATGTGTATGCCCTATCCAAAAATTTCAATACTTCATTCAGCATGTCTCACCCACTTTTTCTTACTATTGAATACACCATGAATTGTCAAACTAATAGAGCAAGCTTATCTGCAAAAAGATCTAAACCTCCCAAGCACTTCCTAATTCATTTCACAAATATACATGGTCTCAATTCTAATCTCAGTGATGTCCATTTCCACTTGCAGTCTGCCAAACCCCATGTACTTTTACAACAGAATCTCAGTTATCAGTTGATTCAACTACTGCTCATCTCAGATGCCCAAATTATTCGCTGTACGATTCCTTTTGCCTCAAAGGTGGTACTTGCACATATGTCCGCTCTGATATTCCCTGTCAGAGACTTGGCAATTTGGAATCTCCTCTCTTTGATCTTCTCTGGCTTAAAATCTCTCTACCTCTGTGTCAAATTCATCTGTTGTCTTTACCATTCTCCCAACTCCACTAATCACTTGGACCTCTGACTTCCTCTTTGCAACTTGACTTTCTCCAGTCCAACTTTCCTAACAGTTGAGGTAATTTTCCTTGGTGATTTTAATGTTCACGACTCCAGCTGGCTTCCGTTTTTTAGTCCCACCGACCCAGCTGGTCAAGATGAGGCTTTTGAAATTACTACTGACCTTGCACAGATTGTTCATTTACCTACAAGAATACCAGATAATCCTAATCATACAGCCAATACACTTGATCTTTTTCTCACAAACCCTTCTAAGTACACGGTCAAAGAGAGGTCTGTTAGGCACTTCAGATCACAACTTGGTGATTTGTCTATTCTCCAATGGAACCTTTATCTCATGGCTATTCCCAGCCTAGTGTTGTTTGGCATTACAAGAATGCAAAATGGGATGACCTGCGACACTTCTTTTCTTCTTTTCCTTGGTCTGATTACTATTTCAAAACTTCTGATGTCAATGTTTGTTCAGATCGTGTCAGTGAAATTATTCTTGCAGGAATAATGGAATCCTTTATCCCACACTCCACTTTAAAATTTCATCCTTTATCTAAATCTTGGTTTTCCAATAAATGTACTAAGGCTGTTCAAGAGAAGAATGTTGCATATCATAATTGGCTTGTTTCTAATTCTCCAGTTTCATTTTCTGCCTACACCAAAGCTCGCAACAATTGTAAAGCAGTTATTAATCAGTCCAAACTAGAGTTTGAACAGGCTAAGAGTAGAAAACTTGCCTTTTGCCCTAATGGTAGCCAAGCATTCTGGTCTCTTGCCAAAGCTATTGGCCGCAACTTTTGCCCATCTCTGCTCCCACCTGTCCAAACCAGATGGTTCTGTTGTCACTTCAGCCAAGGATGAAGCTGACCTGTTAGCATCCCATTTTTCTTCCAACTTATGTAATAATGATCTTGGTAAAACACCTCCCACCAATCCCAA
Organism: Mastigoproctus giganteus; assembly: GCF_048544385.1. NCBI lineage: Eukaryota > Metazoa > Arthropoda > Arachnida > Uropygi > Thelyphonidae > Mastigoproctus > Mastigoproctus giganteus. The sequence goes on along the minus strand of NC_143586.1, from coordinate 91,997,326 downwards.
CACGCTCCACTCAATGCCTCCCGTCAAAAGGATTTTGACGAACCTTAATGCTAAGAAAGCTCCAGATCCCAATGGTATTTCTCTACTTGTTCTCAAAACCTTTGATCCTGAACTTACTCCTATTCTTTGCCGCTTTTTTCACTTTCTTATTCCAAAGGTGTTTTTCCTTCTGCTTGGAAATTAGTTCATATCCAGCCAGTTCCTAAAAAGGGTGACAAATCCCTCCCATCCAGTTATCATCCCATTGCAATTACTTCTAATATTTTTAAATTAATGGAGAAATCAATTAACCACCAACTCTTAAACCACCTAGAAACTTTCTATCTGATCAACAATTGCCAGTATGGATTCAGTCAGTGTCGATCCACTGGTGATATTCTGGCCTGTGTTACCCATTTATGGACTAATTCAATGGAAAGGTTCGGTGAAACACAAGTAGTTGCTCTTGACATCTCTAAGGCAGCAAAGGAAGTAAGCAAACCCTTAGCCATAATTACAAGAGCTTCCTTGGACTAAGGGGAAGTACCCATGGACTGGAGATGTGCAAATGTGACACCAATTCACAAAGGAGGATCAGAGGGCGCAATTAGAGACCTGTTAGTTTAACTTCTGTTCCCGGAAAATTAATGGAGGCACTGGTTAAAGAAGCACTGCAGGATCATCTAGACAAGACTTCAGCATGATTTTGTTAAGGGGAAGTCTTGCCTGACCAATTTGATTGGATACTATGATGCAGTCACAAAAGAACTGGATGCAGGGAATAACTTTGATATTATATACTTGGATCTTAGAGAGGCTTTTGATACTGTTGCACATGAAAGACTGCTGCACAAATTGGAGCAGTGTGGCATTGGAGGCAAATTGCTGCTATGGATAAAGGGGTGGTTGAGAGGGAGAAGACAGTTGTAATCAATGGACACTGCTTATCGTGGACTAATGTTATTAGTGGAGTCCCTCAGGGTTCAGTATTGGGTCCATTATTGTTTCTGTATTTATAAATGATATTGAAGATGGTATATCAAGCTTAATGTCCAAGTTTGCAGACGATACAAAGGTTGGCAGGGTTGTCAAGGCCACTACGCTACTGCAACAGGATCTGAAAAGGTTGAGCAGATGGGCTGAGAGGTGGCAAATAAAGTTTAACATTGACAAATGTAAAGTACTACATATGGGAAACAGCAACCCCAGAACAATGTATCAACTCTGTGGTACTACACTGGCAGTGGTAGAGAATGAAAGTGACCTGGGGGTGGTTGTGCAGGCAGATATGAAGTTTTCTAAGCAGTGCAGACAGGCTGCAACAGTAGCTCATGGTGTATTGTTGATGATATATAGGAATTTTTCTAGCAGGGATAAGGAGGTGATTATTCCCTTGTATAAGGCAATGGTCAGGCCACACCTAGAGTACTGTATACAGGTCTGGAGGCCTCATTTCAAAAAGGATGAGGAGATGCTAGAACAAGTACAGAGAAGGGCAACAAGATTAGTGAATGGAACAAAGAGGGGTGCTCTTACAAAGAAAGGCTTAAGTTTTGCAAATTACAGTGTCTGGAGACTAGGCACCAGTGAGGTGATCTGATAGAGGTGTATAAAGCCTTGAATGGTTTGAGCATGCTCAATGCTGATGGGATTCTTCCTCTTGCTCAGAATAATCACCTGAGAGGGCATAAATTCAAATTGAGGAAAGACAGATGTAGGATAGATGTGAGGAAATTTGCCTTTAGCCAGCAGGTGGAACAGACTTCCATCCCTTGTCGTGGAAGTTGATAGCCTAAATAAGTTTAAGGCTCAGCTGGACAGGTATTTCAAACAAACAGAGGGGTGAAGTGGAAGTGATTATTTTTTATTTTTTTTTTTTGGCTGATGCTGCATAAGCTTGCTTTCTTGTATCAAATGCCTCTACTAATGCTTTTGATTGCATTTGGTATAAAGGTCTTCTAAACAAGCTTCCATCTTATGGTTTGCCAACTGTTTTTTAGTAATTGGTTATCCAGTTTTCTCTCTCTCTCTCTCTCTCTCTCTCTCTCTCTCTCTGGTGATGGTAGATGGCTATTTTCTAACTTCTTCACTAATGCCGGTGTCCCCCAAGGTTCAGTTCTTTCCTCCACTCTTTTCCTCTTGTATATTAATGACCTTCCATTGACTAGAAATCCTATCCATAGTTTTGCCAATGATAGCACATTGCATTCCACTTTCCATTTTGAGAAACCTTGTCCTGCTCAATCAGCTTCAACTTCTCAAAAATCTGCTACCAATTCCTTAAATGCCAATCTTCAGGTAATTCTCCAGTAGGGCAAAGACAACTTAGTTGATTTCAACCCTTCTAAAACTGTCTTGTCTTATATCTTGCGAAAAGGATTCTTCTGCTCATCTTTAGTGACACTCCGATTTCTAGCCAAAATAATATATCTCTTTCAGGGATTACCCTGACTTATATTCTCTCTTCCACAAGCACATTACAAATATTGCTTCCTCTGCATCTAAAAAACTTGGTTTTCTCTTTCGCTCTAACAGTTACTTTTCTTCCAAACAGCTGCTCACTGTATAAATCTCAAATCCACCCTGCCATGGAATATTGTTCCCACAATTGGGGTGGTGCCCCCAAAACCTCTCAGGCTTCTTGATTCCATTCAAAAGAGGGCAGTTAGGTTAATGACTCCTCTCTAACAGAGTCTCTCCACTTGTTGTCTCATAGACGTACTGTTTCTGCTGCATGCCTCTTCTACAGATACTTCCATGGGCACTGTTCTTCTGAATTGGCTTCTATAATTCCTGCTCTTTCAAAACAGTCTGAACACGTGCCGCCAACATCCATTTACTGTCCAACTTCAAACCCACAGAACCAACTTTTCATCTTCCTCGTTTATTCATTCAACTGCCGTTTTCTGGAACAACCTTCCATCTTACATACACATTTCCTGAAAATTACAGTCTACGGCAGTTCAAGTCCAATGTCAACAAATATTTTCTTTCGTCTTCTGAACCTCCAACCCAAGCACGGTACTAAGTACTATAGGTTCTAATACCTATTGTTTGGGGTTTTTTTTATATATAAAAAAAAATTCTTGCTGTGTATGCCATAACCAAAAATTTCATTACTTCACACGGCCTTCCATTTCCACTTCTTGATTAGACCAGGGTTCGAGCCGTGCCCACCAAATACAGAAAGGGCAGGAAATGACCTTTCCGCATCCCAGGGGCAATATGGCCTTAGTACATAAAAACCAAACAAACATTGTCAAAATGATTGAACAAATTTATCTCCAAAAGATCTAAACCTCCCAAACACTTTCTTGTTCATTTCACAATATACATAATCTCAGTTCCAATCTCAATGATGTTCATTTCCACTTAGTCTACCAGGCCCCACTGACTTTACTGACAGAATCCCAATTATCAGTTGATTCAACCACTGCTCATCTCAGTTTTAACAGGATTGAAAATTAACTAAGTTATCAGCCTCCATTGGAAAATTACAAGATCTGCCTTTAAGGAATTGGTAGTGGATATTTGAAGTTTCTGCCTGTAATTCTTCCAACTCTACTAAACACTGAACTCATTGACTGCGTTTCTTCAAAACTGTACTTTCTCCAGTCCAACTTTCCTAACAGTGAAGTAATTTGTCCTTAGTGATTTTAATGTTCACAACTCAAGCTGGCTTTGTTTTCTAGTTGCATGGATCCATCTAGTCAAGATGCTGAGGTTTTTGCAATTACTAATGACCTCATGCAGATTGTTCATTTATCTACTAGAATAACCAACAATCCTAACCACACAGCCAACACTCTTGATCATGTTCTCACAACCTTTCCAAGTACACAGTCAATGTGAGTGGTCATCTAAGCACCTCAGATCAACTTAGTGATGGTCTCTTCTCCAATGGAGCCTCTCTCATGACCATTCTGAGCCATGTATTTGGCATTACAAGAATGTAAAATGGAATGACCTGCAAGATTTTTTTATTCTTTTTGTTGGTTGGATTACTGTTTTAAATCTTCTGATGTCAGTGTTTGCTCAATCATGTCAGTAAAATTATTCTTGGAGTAATGAAATCCTTTATTTAATGCTTCACCTTAAAATCTTGTCCTTTATCTAAAATGTGGTTTCCCAATAAATGTTTTAAGGCTGTTCAAGATAAGAACATTGCATATCACAATCAGTTTGTGATTGAAATCTCCAGGTTCATTTTCTTTCTGCCTATACCAAAGCTCAAAAAAAATTGTAAGACAGTTATTAATCAATCCAAACTAGATTTTGAACAGGCTAAGAGTAGAACACTTGCATCTTGTGCAAATTGTAGTCAACCATTCTGGTCTCTTACCAAAGCTATTAGCCACAACTTTTGCCTGTCTGTACTTCACCTTTGTTTAAACCTGATGGTTCTATTGTCATTTCAATTAAAGATTAAACCAAATTACTAGCATGATTTCTTTTAAGTCACATATTTCCAGTATTGGTAAACCACCTTCTATTCCCAGTGTACTCCATTCCTCATGTGGTCTTCTATCAAAAGGAAGTCAGAAGAATTTTGAATAATCTTGATACCAAGAAGGCTCAAGGTTCTGATGTCATTTCTCCACTTCTCAAAACTTGTGATTGTGAGCTTACTCCTATCCTGTGTTGCTTCTTATACTTATTCCATTGGTATTTTTCCTTCTGCTTGAAAATTTGCTCATATCCAGCTAGCTTATAAAGAGGGTCACAAATCCCACACATTGTCCCATTGCACTTGCTTCTACTCTTTTTTAAGTAGTAGAGAAATCTTATTAACTGCCAATTCCTAGCCTATCTCCAAACCTTCAGTCTGATAATGATTACCAATATAGATTCTGTCAGTATTGATCCACTAGTAATATACTGGTTTATGTTACACATCTATAGACATTCAGTATCAAACTTTGAAACTCAAGCAGTTTCTCTTGACATTTCAAAGGCTTTTGATCATATTTGGCAGAAAGGCCTTCAGAATAAGTTTCCTTCTTATGGATTGCTGACTTTTCTGTAATTAATTGGGTATCCAGTTTTCTCTATGAAATGATTTAAAAAACAGCTGAAATGAATTAAGACATTTTTGTTTTCTAACTTCTCTAATACTGATGTTTCCCCATGTTCATTTCTCCCACTCTTTCCCTCTTGTATGTTAATGACCTTCTATTGACTAGAAATCCTATCTGTAATTTTGCTGATGATAGCACATAGCTAGCATTCCACCTTCCAGTTTGTGAGACCTTTCCCTACACAAACAGCTTCAACTTCTCAAATATCCACTAATTCCTCCTTAAATGTGGATCTCCAATGGAGCAAAGATAACTTAGTTAATTTTCAAAAGCTAAAAGCCAAATCACTAAAATTGCTTCCTCTGAATCTAAAAAAAAAAGTTTTCCTTTTCACTCTCAGCATTGTTTCTTCTAAACAGCTACTTGCTCTTTAGAAATCTCCCCTATCATGGAATATTGCTTCCACATCTGGGGCAGTGCCCCAAAACCCCTTTTAGACTCCATTCAGAAAAGGCCAATTAGGTTAATTAATGACCCTAATCTTCTGAACTCTTCTATATTTCCTCTTTCTGAATGTGCTGCAAACCAGTCCACATCCTGTTATTATCCAACTTCAAATTCACAGAACCAATTTTTCTTCTTCCTCATTTATTCCTTCAACTCTTTTTCTGGAACACTCAATTCATACTTTGTCCTGAAAATTATAATGTTCAGAAATTCAAGTCTAATGTTAATAGGTATTTTCTTTCATCTCTCAACTGCTATATGGTACTAAGTACTATCGGTTATAACTTTTGTTTGGGAGTTTTCATATAAAAAATTTTTCCCTTTAAATTCTTATAGCTCATATGCAAAATGATGCTCTGCACTTCCTATATCACAGTTATACATAATGTCTATAGCTTGCAGCTCTTGCCCTAAATCAAGTTTACAAAGTCTAATTTAAAGCAGTAGGTAACCATAATATACATATTTCTGGCACTCCACAAATTCAAACATGAAGTGCTCAGAAAAAACAAGTTGTAGTTGTTACATCCCAGGGAACAAGGTTTGAGTGAAGAGTAGGCCCATACCAGTCACACTGATATTACTAGTGGCATTAATGTTAGTCTGGGTGTGGATGTTCTAGCACAATAGAATTGTAGCTTATGAAATTTATATTAGTCTTATGTGACAGCAACTGTATGAGATTCATTTTGTGACATTCTGAGAAATGTTACTTTAGACATACTATATGGTAATTTGCCTCATGTTTGATTACAAAAATCTGATGAAGATCAGTAAGCAACATAGCTTAAAAGAATGTTGTGCATAGTGTTATTTGTTATAACCATTTAGAATTCTTCAAATAGTTAATGTAATTTTTTTAATTTCACTTAATATCATTAATTGCAATATTTAAATTTAACATCTCACAAGATACTGATTCTTTCATTAGTCCCTTTATTTTATTTTCTGTAGATTGCTTTATCAACTCATGTTAACAAATAATGGTAGCATATCATATGAAGGAAATTCTTCCTCCGTAAATGCATACGTTGCCAAGTTAAGCTCTCTTAATAGAAGTAAGGATGAATCAAGTGTTGCTATGAATCCTAAGAAGGAAGATAGCAATTTCTCAATTCTTTCAATCGATGCTGTAACTTCATCCTCAAGGACATATATCAAAGAAAGCACTATTGCAAAAAAATATGCAAGTAATATCATTAGAAATGGATCTCATTCAGAACATGAAAATTGCAACCCAGTGTTTTCAGCACCTTGTAAAGAAGCAGACTGCATAATCACAAATAGGATGATTGAGGCACCAAGGGATTTTTCAACCCCTATTTTTATATCAGAAATTGAAAAACAAGTTTTACCAAACTTAGTTGACTTTCAAGAACTGGAAGATAATCCTAAATATAAAAGAACAGTGTTTGCTAAAAATGACTTTTTTGAATGTAATCAAGAATATTGCAATTGTCAGGTTGATGCTGAGTGCCAAAATAATTTCTTAGGGAAGTCTTTTGATATTGCCATACATGAAGATTCAGTTACTCCTAACAAAGACAGTGTGAATGAAAATAGGATACATAACAGCGCAAATAAAAATCAAGTTTTATTTCCGAAAGAAAAAAAATTTGCTAGGTTTGTATTAGATACAGAAGTAGAAGCAAACTCATCTGATTCAAGCATTTTATCAGAGGAAGAGAGGAGAGTGAATGCTTTATTAGAATGGGATACAGAGTTTGAACCCACTATGTCCTGGTCTAGCAGTTCTGTCAGAAGAAAGAAAAACAAACACTAAATTAGAGTGGGATAAAGAATTTGGAGAATGCATACCTCATTCAAGCATGAGCCTATCACAAGAAGAAATGAAACTGAGGTTAGAATAGGACCAATTATTTAAAGGCAGTCTTTCCTGCTCTTGATTGCAGCCATAGGGATAATGGCAGTCATTAGATGATTGTGTTTTTGTATTTCCATTTAGAAAATGGGAGATTTAACTTTGTACATAAAGAGAAATGGCTTTGTTTTTTGAAAGAAATTCCTATTTTCTTTTGTATCTTTTTAATCAAAAAATCTACAAGATAAACTCTGAAACATTAGCATTAAAATGGCAGAACAGTGCCAAAAACTTGTAATGTCTGCCATAAAAAAATTAAATAAAATAAAATGCTTCCCTAAATTTTGGATATTTGGGAGCAGATGGATATCTGCTCTCAAATATCTGGTTACATAATTTGTTATACAGGTGACCCCCGCTTAATGCTGATAATTTGTTCCAGAAAAACAGTGCTAAGCGAGCACTGCATTCCCATAAGGTAACATATGTATTTGTGAGTTGTGGTCGGTGCCATAGGATATTTCGTAATCAATAATAAATAGTAGTGAAAAGATGCAAATGTTGGTCAAAATATTTAATATTCAAATATTTGAACATAAAATATTCTGCATTACATACATATATAATTATGTGGTAACTACTTACGTATCAAAATTAAACTTAAAATTCCAATTAAAATCATGAATTTAATCATTAAAAATGTGTCAATTTTGGGTTGCACTTTGGCCCTTTTCCAAATAAACTAAAAGGGGTATTAATTTTAAGTCTCCCGCAGCATTACCACCCAACGATAAAGTCAACCGATCCTTTGCCGCTTTGAAACCTGGCATGTTTTTTCTTCTTTCAATATGAAACTTCTTTTAGGCATTTGTTTCTACAAAAGTCCTGCTTCATCTATGTTAAAAACTTAAGTATAACACATAATACCCCTCTTCAATAATTAAGTTTTTTTGAAAGTTTTGGCTTCTCCCTGGATTTTAAATCCATTCAACTAGCCCTTACCAGTTTTAAATGGATCCACTTTTTTTTAGGTGAGTTTTCTTTAGATCATCATACTGGCTAATATCTCTTATAACATTTAATTTAACTGAATTGGATATTATCTTCAATAAAATTAGTTAGTCTTTCCATTTCAATCCTAATAGCCGGCCTAGCCCTAGTTGCTTGCAGTGGAACAGCTATCTTTCCTGCTGCTAAAATTAATTCTTTATTTTTTTTTTATAATTGTTCTTACAGTTAAACTTACCAGTCCTAAATTATGGCACACATCTGCTTGTTGTTGACCGGAATTGATTTGCTTCAAAACGTCTAATTTAATTTTCAAATTCACTATTTTTCTTACATTTAGTCTTCGTACTGCACCCAGACGTTGCTTTTTCATTCTTATCGGCCATTATTAACTCTTTGAAAATGCAACTGCATTGGTTGCATTAATTATGATACAATGTTCAATAAACTGTCCGTTACGCACAATATCTAATACTGTACCGAGTGATGATTAGTCTTTGGATAAATGCATATAACACAAATATTACAAGCAATATACTTGATAATTTATTAAAATGTTGATCTCTGAACTATGTAAAAAGTCACTGTAATGCAATTAAATTAGCGTGCGAGAAAATTTCACTGAGCGTGGGAAAATTTCTCAAGTCTGCCTGGGAAACGTTTTAATGCTGTTTTGCAATTTATTTTCAAGCTATCGACTCCATCAAATGAAACGATTTCGTTAAATATGCCACAAGTGCAATCTGTAAAAGAGCATTATAGTGATCTGTAACAGTGTTATAGTCAGATACAGATTATAATATAAGAACAGTGTTATAGCGAATCAGCATAAAGCAAACTATGTTATAATGGGGGCCTGCTGTATAACCAATTATAACAAATTATAGTTATATAATTTGTTTTTGAATGATAACTAAGCTAATGGGGCAACAATGTATTTGTCTGTAAACTGCATTCTGGTTGGCTTGTCTATTCTTGTGCAGGAGTAACTGTTGCCCAATTAACTCAGCTACTGGGAAACAAGCCCTTAAGAATTCTGCCCATGTTGTGGGCCTTTACCATGTGGTATGGAAGGACAATAACTGTTCTACCTGCAGGATTGTATAATTTTTTTAAGTCTTATAACATTCCTGGTTAAGGTTAACAATCCTGCCCACCTTAATATCAGAAAATTAAAGTGAAACTGTAGTGACAATTCAGTGTCACTGATAAAAGTTAACAAGGGCTGTAGAACAAGACCTTGAGAGCCCTACTCTTACAAGCAACTGCAGTTCAGTATTTGGTACCTTAGTACATTACCCTTTAAAAATTAACTGAACTGTTTTTTGTAGTCCACAGGACTATGGATAAAGAATAACTTAGATTAGCACACAAGAAAGGAATGTGAGTCAGTTTGTTCTCATCACAGTGTATATAACCAGGCTGACTGATTGAGAAGGGGTTATTATAAGATATATTGCAAGATTGTCAATTTATGAGGTGTGGCTATTAAATTATGAGACTGTTTCAATAAAATAAATATGAAATGTTTTTTACTTTACAAGTTCTCCTTCAAAATAATTGCCTTAGGCTTGAGCATACTGTTCATGTCATTTCTTCCAAGCACAGAAATGTTTTGGGAAGTCATCTTCTATAGGCCCTTTTAACACTTGTCTTTTTTCTGAATGTCTTTAATGGACTGAAAGGTTGTTCCTTAAATACAGTTTTCAGTTTATGGAAGAGAAAAAGTCACAGGGGCTAGTTCTGGTAAGTAGAGTTCATGTTCACACAGAGGAATTTGTTTTTGGCAAGAAACTGGCAAACCATGGGGTATGGAAGGACTAATTATTCTACCTGCAGAATTGTATAATTTGTCTAAGTCATCATAACATTCCTGGTTAAGACCAATTAAAATGCTGGAGCGGCTAAGGTAAAAGAAAGCCAACACGAGAAACTTAATAGTCAAAAGCATTTCCTGGTACTGCAGCTCCTCCCTGCATTCTTAGTAAACAGATGGTACAGGTAATCTCTAGTGACAGTAGAAGTTGATAATGTATTGTTTATTTTTCTTATTGTTAAAAGTAGATTATCAGAATTCATGAGTGGGCTGAGATTTACTTATAGGTACACCCTCCAGATTGCCTCAGTCTTAAGGTGTTTATCCCCCTTCCCATTGTTTTAACCCAATACAAAAATGACTTCTACAGACAGAAGTATCAGCAGTTGCAATCTTTTTTCCTATCAGGTTAAAACAGTGGGATAAACACCCTAAGACAGGCAGTCTGGAGGGTGTACCTGTAGGTAAATTTCAGCTACGAAGGCATTACACTCACGAACTCCAATAATCTGCTTTTAATGAGAAAAAACTAATCAATACATCGGTTATCAGCTTGGACTGTCATTACCGATAACATGACACCATTGTTTATGGAGAATGCAGGGAGAAGCTGCAGTACCAGGAAATGTTTGACCACTAAAAGTTTCCCATGGTTCTTTTGTTGCCTTTCTTTACCTTCCCCTCTGGAGCATTATTTTGGAGCATGGAGCATCTAACCATCCTTCCATAATTCAGTTTTCTTCAAATTCTTTTATGCAGCCTTGTCAGAACTACAACATATGCTTAATTGACAGTCCAATTTAAGTGGAATGTACACAGCCATAATTCATTTAATATCAAAGAAAGCAAGCATGGTTTTCATTTTTGATATTTCTTTTGGTCTGTGGAATTGTTTTGTCTTCTATTACAGTGACATTCTTTTAGTTTCTGAGTGGGTTATAATGGAACAGCTAACTTTCATCAGATAATTACAGTACTCAGAAAGTCTAGATCCTCTTTCAAAACATCTTCAGACTGATTCTTCTCATTCTTTGAACTTCATTCAAAATTTCTGGCACCATCTTGGCACATTTGTTCATTTCTAAATGAAATTCTGTTTTTGTCCATATTGAGTTCTGATGCAACCATTTTAATGGTTAAACGATGATCACTTCTAATCAATGTCCTTACCAAGTCCACACTTGGAGTTTTCATAGATACTGAATGGCCTGGTCATTCACCATCTTCCAAATTCTCTTCCTTCTAAAAATCTTATGCTATTAAAACACTCAAGCTCTTGACACAGTACTTTTCCCATAAACTTGACATAGCAACTCAACTTTTAGTTTGAGTTTGTTCACAAGATAATGAAAACTGTCTCACTGCAAAGCAAATGAGCATTTTGGAATGACTTGGCAGATAACTAGGGAAAGGTTCAAGGTCAACTGCTGTACCTTTGTTTTACAGGTGATGCCAGGCAATCTGGTAATTTAATAGCCACACCCCTTTTGCAGTTGGTGGCAGCTTACACCATTCGCAGGCAACTGTTTCTGTGCCGTCATGAAATAGAAGCATGATGATACCACCAACACAGGAAGACCATGAAAGCTCACCTCATCTAACCAGAGAATACTTGGAAGGGTATTACAGCAGTCTAATCAGACTGCCCTAAAAAACATCAGCTAGATTAAGCATCAAGAGGTTGTCTATACAAATCAATGTACAGACCTCAGGTAGCTCAAGTAGCAATTATTCTACAGAAGAAATTAAGGCCTATACTCACTGCAGTCTATTGTTGAATGGCAGAAAGCCAACCCAGATGAATGAAATGTATCATTACAGCAAAAGGGACATTGAAGATGATACTTTAAGGGTAGCACATGTTTCTAATTAAACATTTTTTAGAGCATACACATTATTACACCAATAGCTTAGAAGGGACTTCACAATCTAATACATTTTCTAAATCATAATTAATATTTTAGGCATTTCTAAATATTTCAACCGATTTTTCAAAATCAGTATCTTCCTTAGAGAAACTGATCTAATTATATATACTACCTTCCAGCACATATTAGGACACTTCATCTTGGGAAGTAATGGTTTTTTCCAGAAGTCACATGGAAGGTACTACAAGTTTTTGGGTTTTAGGCACATTGCAACTTCAACCATATAGTGCCATTCTGTATTATGTTAGTTCAAGTTTCATAATGAATTGCATGTTTTGTGGACTGAATAATCTGAAGTTATTTACTGGAATAACCCTATTCCCTCTTCCTCTGATCAACTAATTAGTTTTGATTGAAGATAACTTTAGAAATTTGTCCAGTCATAAGCAGGAATTCAACCCAGACTTTGCCAAGTGAAAAGTGGAGAAAGCACTAGAAGTACCAGTTATAAGTAGAATATAAGAGTCGTGCATACCCAGTGATGGTTGATAAAAGTATTTGGTTACCTTCAAGATTGTGATATTTTAATAGCATGCAAGCTTGTCACTTATATCTATGTATTTATGAGTTGGTCTGGTTTTTGTGGAGGCTTAAAATATTCTCTGCTCAGGTTTGGCTAAATACAGCCTCACTTGAAGAGGACTTTAGAAATTCTTCTCGTCATTGACAGTAATTGAACTCAAACCTTTCCAAATTATTGGGAGACTAAAGTATTGCACTGCCACAGAGGACAATATCTGATAGTAGACATCCACTTGCCAGACAGCAGAAAGAAGATACCCACAATAAACTACTAGTGGCACCTTACACCAATGGAAGACAAGATAACCAGATACTGAAGCCAAGTAGACTAATTTTGATCCCAGGGTATGTTGGAAGAGCAAGTAAAGGTTGGTTATTGGAAGTTTAATAGTGCATCAGCATCTAAGGCTATCGTGTGCCAAGCAAGTAAAGGCACTCTTGGGACTATACTAGACAAGTGCTTGAAGCATGCAAACTAGATGGGTGCTTCGAATGCCACGTAGGATGACAATCTGGCATAAAACACTTGCCAACATCTTACAAGCATGTACACCTTGGCATTTGCATAGCCCCGGGAGACATTCTCTGTGCATGGATTGGTTAGCCTTAATTAGTTTGTTTATTGTACAAACATGTCATTAAGACTACTCCAGCAAAGAAATAAAGGCAAAGTATTGAAACGGGAAAATGCTTCCAAACTGGGATGAACCATGCAATGATAAGAATCAGAAAGCTCAGTTCTGAACCTTATATTTATTGTAAATATTACTTCTATTTTAGTACTGTTTCATTAGTTAATGAAATAAGTTTGTTCACTTGCAGAGAATTTATTGGTAGATTCCTCTATCTGTGTACTAAATCACAATTATATATAATTTAAGTTAAATAAGATCAAAACAGTAATCTGAAAACTGCTGAAGAATATCCACTGCAATAGTACAACTAATGTTGGCATTAACAAAAAAAGAATCACATGTGGTCTGTCTTCTTCCAAAATGAATTTGAACCTTTCATTTCAAACTTCTGTGTCTTTTTTGACAAGTACTGTATTGTGAAAGCATGCAGTAAGCTGCAAAGTACAGTCACTGCCAGTGAGATACAGGAAGAAAAAAAATGAATGCAACTGTTTCTTGGCATACAAAACATGACTGAAAGAATTACAATGGATTGTTTTTGAAAAACAAAAATATTGTACTTAGTTTCTTCAATGTGTATTGAATCTACTAACACAAAAATCAAAGAAATTCATCTATTGGCAGTCTACACTTTTTCCCTGTTTCCAGTGTGACTATACTGGAAACTGGTGTAAAACTAATAACACTGCAATGAGCATTTGCTTTGATTTATGGAATAAAATTGGTGCAGCACATTTTGTTTGTATATTTGATCTAGCAAAATTTCAAGAAGATGCATTTCTATTGATAACTGCATTACAAACTTCAAAGACTTGTCTTCACATGAGCATTCGTAAAATCAAACATGAATCCTTTATTGCATCTACATCCTAAAATAAGACCTCCAGACCTGTATGCAGTACTTGCATTTGGCCTGACTATTGCTTTATACAAAGATAATCACCATATCCCTGCTAGCAAAGTTCCTGTATGTCATTGACACTATCCTATGAGCTGCTCTGGCAGCCAGTCTGCACTGCTCTGAAAACTATATCTGACAGCACAATTACCCCCAAGCCTTTTTCAATCTACTACCTTGATTGTAATACTGCACAGTTGGTACTCGATTCTAGAATCTGCATGCCACCCACATGCAGTACTTTGCAAGTGTTAAAGTTCAGTTTTCACCTCTCAGCCCATCTAGCCAATTTTTCTAGATCCTGTTGCAGCAGCATACCATCATTACTGTAATTAAGAACCCACCAACCTTTATCATCTGCAAACTTGGACAATAAGCCTGTTATACCTTCATCAATATCATTAATAAATAAAAACCAAACCCTGGGAGACTCCACTAATAACATTAGTCCACAAAGAGCAGTGTCCATTGATTACCTCTGTCTTCTCCCATTCAACCATCCCTTTATCCACAGCAGCAATTTGCCTCCAATGCTGCACTGCACCAATTTTTTTAGCAGTCTTCCATGTGCAACAGTATCAAAAGCCTTTAAGATCCAAATACATGATATCAAAGTTATTCCCTGCATCCAGTTCCTTTGTGACCACATATCCCCAAAACCATGCTGTGTCAGATTTAACTGAAGTCTTGTCTAGATGATCCCTGCAGTGCTGCTTTAACCAGTGCCTCCATTAATTTCCCTGGAACAGAAGTTAAACTAACAGGTCTGTAATTACCTGTCTCCCTTTGATCCTCCTTTCTGGATTGGGGTCACATTTGCACATCTCCAGAGTCCAAGGAAGCTCTCATAATTATGGCTAAGGGTTTGCTTACTTCCTTTAGTATAACTGTATAGATCCCATCTACTCCAGGTGCCTTTGTTTATCTTCAACAATATCTCCAATTTCCTCTGTTATTACAAAATCACTGCCAGAGTTTAGTTCACCTCTGGCATTCTACTCCCTGAATAACTTGTCATGTGTGAATGTAGATGCAAAATACTCATTTAGTTTATTAGCCACCTGAGCAGGATCATCAACAGTTAAATCATTGATATCCAGTGGACCAATCTGATTCATCCCCTTCCTTCTACAGTTTGCATTGTTAAACTCTTTGCATCTTTTGCCAAAGCTTTCTAATAATCTGCCTTTGCCTGCCTAACCTCCTTTGTGACAGACCAGCTTATATCTATCATAGGCTTCCATGTCACCCATTAATTTATGTATCCCATGCATTTTTCTTCTCTGGCACATGTCTCCTTAGTTCATATGACATTCATTTAGGCCTAAACCTTGTACAATATTTTAGTTGTAAAGCTTATGTATATCTTAGTGGCTTCCAAAATTAATTCTTGGAATGCTTCCCATTTTGAATTGTTGGTAACATCATCAGTTGGCCCACATTATAGAATTTAAATATGGTCTCAGACCTCTGTAGTCACCTTTAACAAAAGCAAAAACCCTTCCCTTTACCCCTAATGGTAGTTAACTCTGAATAAATCCCACTTGAGCACACTGATCACTGCCACCTAGTGGTTCTTTTATCTGCAGATTCTTAATGCATGAAGAACTACTGATAATCAGATCAAGAGTATTACTCCCTCTAGTTGCCTCCCAAACATGTAGGAAACAATCTTCCAATAAATCCACATAAGCCTTGCTAGTGTTTATGTGTCCAACCCATACATTCTATCAATATCTGGGAAATTAAAATTCCATTATACAAAGGGTACTAGGAAAGTTTTGCAATACAGCTTTGTTTATTTAATTTTTTCAAAGTAATTTCCTCTACATTCAATACACCTGTCCATCCTCCGAAACCAATCTTTAAACCAGTTCTGCCATGTTTCACTACGGAGTAAAGCACACTCGTTGTCCCAAGCCCGTAGAAGCTCCTCATCACTGGAAAACCGCCGCCCTTTTAGCTTCATTTTCACATGTGGGAACAGTGCAAAGTCGCAGGGAGCAAGGTCTGGCCTGTAGGGAGGGTGCTCGAGAAGTTTCAGTCCTGTCGTGGTCAAATATTCGGTGCAGGCTTTGGCGCGGTGAGCTGCAGCATTATCATGATGGAGGTACCAGGTGTCCATTCTTAACTTTGGCCGCAGGTTCTTCATAGATCCAATGACTTTAGGCAGGCATTGTTCAGTATACCACTTAGCTGTGACTGTCTTCTGCGTTTCCAAAACGACACGTTCCACAATTCCACTCAATTTGAAAAATACAGCTATCATTTTCTTCTTTACAGATCGGGATTTTCTGACAGTTACGGGTGTGTCGTCATCATCAAAGACCCAAACTTTGTTTTGAGCCTTGGTTGGCAGATCGTAATAGTACAGCCAAGTCTCGTCACCTGTCACGATGTTGTTCACATACCGAGATTGTCCCTTATCAAACTTTTTTAACATCTCCCGGCACCAAGTCACACGTCGTGTCATCTGCTCTTCAGTCAGTTGATGCAGCACCCAGAGAGAACAAAGTTTCTTCATGTGCAAATGATCTTGCAGAATCGAACGAATTGCTGGTGCATTTAGGCCCAAAGTATCCTCTATCTGTTGGTAGGTCACTCGCCTGTTTTCGTCAAGCATTTTCCTCACAGCAGTAACGTTTTCCTCCGTAACTGACGTTCGTGGCCTTCCCGGCCTCTCAGAATCCTCCAGAGTGAAATTTCCCCTTTGGAATTCTCTATACCACCTGAATATCGTTGTACGATGTGGACAATCATCATCTAGTGCAAGAGTCATTTCTTCTAAGCACTGGTCTATGGTTAAACCACGCACGAAATTATACCGCAAAACTGTCCTTATCTCATTTCGTGACCACGATGCCATCGCAAGCACTTTACACTCTCACTACTAATGAATAACTGAGCCCATCGACTTGGCGCGGCGGCTACTATGCACGTATGAACATGTCTCAACGTGCAGCAACAAGCAGCTTCCTGTGATTCATTGTTGCGTCATATTGCAAAACTTTCCTAGTACCCTTTGTAAGGCTGATTTACTGGCCCACTATTTTTTCCTGTACAGTTTTTATTATACTGAGTTATTAGGCCTATAACATTCCTGCTCTATTTACCAGTGCTTATGTCACACCAAACAGACTCCATACTGCACTGTCCATACCTCCTTGGATTGTTTCTTAACTAATAGCATAACCCCTCCTCCCTTCCTATACACTGTACTCCCTAAATTCCAGTTTTCCTTATATCTATGTGACACTGCATCTGATATCCCAACAATATCTGCCTTTGATGTTTTGACCAACACCTCAAATTAATCTACCAAACTCCTAGCATTGGTGTACATGCACTTATTCCTATTCTTAGTTACCCTAACATATGGGTTTACTTGTGGTAAAAGTAAGCCCATGTTTACTGGGCAGAATTGCAGACTTTTAAATTCAACCCTAATTCATGGCTTTTTTTAACAGTGACCTGTACTTGTTAATTCTGCTGGTCTCCTACTCTTAATTGATAAGACACCATGAGCTACTCTTGCAGCCTGTCTGCACTGTTCAGAAAACTTCATATTTGACTGCACAATTACCCCCAGGTCCTTTTCATTCTCTACTACCCTGAGTATGTTACAACTGCTACATTGGTATGTTACAACCTCCCAGCCCATCTGCTCAACTTTTCTAGATCTTGTTGCAGTAGTGTACTATCTTAACTGTCATTAACAACCCTGCCAACCTTTATCATCTGCAAACTTGGATATTAACCCTGATATGCCTTCATCAATATCTTTGATAAATACAGAAAACAATGGGCTCAACAATGAACCCTGGGAGACTCCACTAATAACATTAGTCCACAAAGAGCACTGTCCATTGATTACCACTCTCCTCCCACTCAGCCATCCTTTTATCCATTGTAGCAACTTTGCTTAATTCCCTACTGCTCCGATTTGTACAGTCATCCGTGTGTAACATTATCAAAAGTTCCCTAAAATCCAAGTATGAACATGCACAAACTCCAAATTATAAGAGGAATAACCAAACAAGTGTTACTGAAAGGAATATTAAATAGACCACCTAACATCACATTAAGTAACACATCAATTAGTCAGAAACTACAAATACCTGGGGTAATCCTGGATGACCAACTAAACTTCAGAGCCCACACCAAATACATCATCCAGAAAATAAAGACAACAGGCCAACAGATCAAAATCTAAAACAGGCTGGGGAATCAAGCCATGTACTCTGAAGCTCTATTATGAGTGAATTCTTGTCCTGTTTATTTGCTATGCTGCCAACACCTGTGGCAAAAGATTACTCACAACCTGTGAAAGAGATATCTTCTCCAGGCCCAAAGATTTTTCCTCCTTATTTCAAGGGCCTGTAGGGCCCTCTATGGTTGCTCTAAGTCATCAACAGCAAACTACTGATGTATGAAGTGGCCTACCATTACCTGCAATATCACAGACCAATATTGGCTATGATAAACAACTTCATTACAAATATCATCAAAAGACAATGCCATCATCATAAAAGCTGTGACTGAGGCCTGGCACATAATTAACCGAAGGTTGTTTCATTGTTAATTACCTACTTTACATAGCATTTTTATTATATAGTGATTAAATTCATAGGCAAAGAATTTGATTTCTTGAAATAAGTATTTTCAAATAAAAATATTTGAAGTTAGAATTTCTAATAATCCGATACTACTCTAGTTCTACGAGTGCTGGACTTTTATATAAAGTCCAAAGAAAATCTAAATTAACTGTTCCTTGTAGGAAGGGAATTGAAAGACCATTTCTTCTGTAGGTCTTTTACCCCTTAAATCACACCATGCAGCTCTATCCATTACATTTTTGAGTAGGCTGATCTTGCAATAAAGGATGGTGAATATATCAGGTGATAAGTGCAGTTGAGGGAATCTATCAAACCTACAAACCATAGAATCAAGAGTACTATTTATTTTAGCAAACTATCCTATAGATAAGTTTGGAAGGCAAGTTGTATAGTATTTCCTAGATATTTCTAGAAATATACTGGTCAGTTTAAGAGAAAAAAATGGACTCATGAAGGGTTCTTCCCATGGTATGAATTATTGATTGTCTTATTGCTAGTACATTGATGTGCTATGTCACTTTGTATGAACTGACCTTTAACTGGAAAGTTGATGCAACTCATTTGCATTTTAGGGTATTTCTGTATCACTGCAGTTCCTGGAGAGAGCCTGCTTAGTTTTGTAAAAGTTGTAATATTTTATCCTAGTGAAAAACTCATTGCTATGGTAATGAGTACAGAACAGATCAATAAATATGAAATTAGTTCACCTGACACTGTAAAATGTTATCAAGTTCAGTTGCTGATTTAACTATTGATAATAGAAATTATCAATATGAATGATATGCAAATAAATCTAAATACTAGGGATCTCAATATTAAAATTGAAACAGTTGATTATAGTCATCTTAAACTAATTTGACAAATCTGAAAGGAATACAAAAAAAATAGTTTATTTAAAGTTCATAATTTATACAAATCTTAAAATAAATAAATGCATTCAATGCAAATTACAAAGTAGAATTAAAAAAAACTTGTAAAAGTTTAATGCCAACTTCCAATGATTCAGAAGACTAAGTCTGCTCATCTGAAAAAGAAAAATGCTCAAAGTTTAATAATTTTTTCAATGTGACCTTAAAGCAGTGGTTTTCAACCTTTTTTAATAATGGCACCCCTAAGTAATTTATTTTATTTTGTGGCACCCCCCTACTCAATTTTCTGCCTGTTAGATCAGATTCTCTCCCTGTGTGTGTATATACTTGTATATATCTAATATTAAAAGTTAGTGTTATATGATAATTATTACAATAGTTATAAAAATTACATTTCATAATACAAATTATGGGCACCTCCATAGCCAGGTGGGCAGGAGCAGCAGTGCATAGCACACATCTTGATTATAACAGGGTTCGAGCCCGTGACCACCAAATATGGAGGATGCGGAAAGGTCAGGGAATGACCACTGCATATCCCCAGAGAAATATGGCCTTGGTTGCTAATGCTCCTAAAAACCAAACAATACAAATTATATATATACAGTATATAATAATTTTATTCTTTATATGGAGATACTAAGTAAACAAAAGTACATCACCAAGGGTGTCAAGACTAATACTCAAGATTTCTAAGAGGTACAAGCTAAAGATTATAATGATTTATGCACCAACATCGAGCCATGATGATGAAGAGGTTGAAGAAATGTACACTGAAATTGAGTCTTCTAGATGAGCAGAAAACCCACTAAACTATTATTATGGGGGACTTCAATGCTAAGGTTGGAAAAAGGCAAAACAGTGCAGAAAGAGGAACTATAGGAAATTTTGGAATTGGTGAAAGAAATAAAAGAGGTGAAAGACTTGTGGAATTTGCAGAATCTCAAGGAATGTCAGTAATGAACACTTTTTTCAAGAAAAGGGTGAACAGAAAGTGGACATGGAAGAGTCCAAATGGATTAACAACTAATGAAATCGACTTCATCCTCACTAACAGAAGATATATTGTGAATGATGTTACCGTCCTGAATAAGGTAAATGTTGGAAGTGATCACAGAATGGTAAGATGTACACTTGACATAGATGTAGGAAAGGAAAGGAAAAAACTGACTCGAGTAAATAATACAAAGGTCTTTGAAATAACAGAGGAGGAGAAAAAGCAGTATGTACTGGAACTTAAGAACAAGTTTGAGCTTCTGCAGACTGCTCAGGACCAAGATATCGACGAGGAATATTACAACTTTCTGAAAGTGATAAAGCCCAAGAAACCTATAGGGAAACAGAAATCCAAAGAAGAAAAAATTAGTCAAGAAACACTTGTCATGATGAACCAAAGACGACAAATGAAGAGCAAGAAAAACACTGACAGGGAGAAAATTGAGTATGCTGAGTTATGCAAAGCCATTAGAAAGAGACTCAGAGAGGACATAAGAAGATTTGACACAAGAAAAGTAGAACAAGCATTAAGGGAAAAGCAAAGGATTTAAATCAGCAGCCATGAGCAGTAATACAGAAAGACAAATGATACTGAAGAATAGCGATGGTGTACTTATAAATAGCAGAGAAGGCATAATTCAAATAGCAGAAGACTACTATAGAGAATTATACAAGGAGCGAGGGAATGATACCAGCAGTGGGGAAGATGGATTGCAAAGTAGCAACACATGCGACATACCCGATATTCTTACTGATGAGGTAGAACATGCATTGAAGAAAATGAAGAATCGGAAAGCCCCGGGGGAAGATGAAGTTACTGTAGAGTTGTTAAAATTGGGAGGAAGAGACATAACACAAAAACTGGCAAGGCTCTTCACAAAGTGCATTAGAAAAGGTGTGATGCCTAAGCAGTGGAATAATGCAATCATAGTTTTGCTGCATAAGAAAGGAGATAAATCAGAAATTGGAAATTATAGACCAATTAGCTTGTTATCCCATATCTACAAGTTGTTCACAAGGGTCATTACTAACAGATTAGAAAGAATACTTGATGAGAATCAACCGAAAGAGCAAGCTGGCTTTAGGACAGGATTCTCAACTATGGATCACCTTCACGTAATATCACAGCTAATGGAGAAAGCAAATGAATATAAAACACCATTATGCCTGGCATTTGTGGATTATGAAAAGGCATTTGACTCCATACAGCATAAGGCAATGTTTCGGGCACTGGAAAGACAAGGCATAGATACTCCATATATTATGATTTTGAAGAAAATATATGAGAGTGCTACATCCTTTATTAGACTAGACAAAGACAGTAGCAAATTTAAAATCGAGAAAGGAGTTCGACAAGGAGACACAATATCTCCGAAGCTGTCTACTGCTGCCCTTGAGGAAGCTTTCAGAAGATTAGACTGGTCGCAGAAAGGAGTCAATGTGAACGGAGAGTACCTAAATCATTTATGATTTGCAGATGACATTATGGTCATAAGCCACGATCCCAAAGAATTAGAGGAAAATCTTAATCAGTTATGCACAGTTAGTAAGGATTTTGGACTAAAGATGAATATGGCTAAAACAAAAGTAATGATGAACAAGTATACCACGGAAAGGGAAATAATGATTGAAGGAGAAGTAATTGAAAAGGTGGAGTCATATACTTATCTGGGACAAGTTATTAGCTGGAATAATGATAAATGGCTGGAAGTCAAGAGAAGAATAAATTTTGGATGGATAGCATTCAGGAAATATAGTCACATACTGAAGAGCAATATCCCAGTTTGTCTGAAACGTAAAATAATGAATCAATGTATACTCCCCACCATGACTTATGGAAGTGAAACTTGGGCACTCACCAAAAGAATGGAAGAGAAGCTAAGAACTACACAGCGAAGAATGGAACAAATTATATTGGGAATCAGACTGTTAGATAAGAAGAGAAACACATGGATTAGGCAGCAAACTCAAGTAAAGGACATTCTTATCAAAACTAAAGAACTAAAATGGTCTTGGGCAGGACACATAGCTCGAAGACATGACAGATGGACTAAGAAAATAACAGAATGGTACCCAAGAGGAGCTAGAAGAAAACCTGGAAGACAAAGGCGGAGATGGATAGATGAAATTCATGAGTTTTTGAGTAGTAAATGGATGGCCAGTGCTCAAAACAGAAAGAACTGGGAAGTTGCTGGAGAGGCCTTCATCCTGCAGTGAATTGAAAATGGCTGATGATGATGAAGTAAACAAATTTTAAAAAAATTAAGTTTAAGTAACTTAAACCCAAATTACATATCACCCCTGGAATGTTGTGCAGCACCCCAGTTGAAAACCACTGCCTTAAAGTGATCAACTAGATATACTAGAAACTAAGTGTTAATGGAATTAAGGTTATTTACCAACCAAGAAAGGAATTAGCAGTAGAATGTCTTACTATTCTAAATATTTAATCATGCAAACAAGTCCATATTAAATATAAATTTTAATAAGGTATTTATACACTTCTCACTCAGCTTAAATTTGTAGTCACTTATTCCAGAATCATTAGATGTTATCTTCAGAATGAGGAATTGATTTGGACAGCTAAGCTGATTAGCTTCTACTCACATCCATCCTCAATTGGGCAAGGACTTGGTAGTTGA
Organism: Mastigoproctus giganteus; assembly: GCF_048544385.1. Lineage (NCBI taxonomy): Eukaryota > Metazoa > Arthropoda > Arachnida > Uropygi > Thelyphonidae > Mastigoproctus > Mastigoproctus giganteus. The sequence goes on along the minus strand of NC_143586.1, from coordinate 91,974,070 downwards.
ATATTCAAGTTCTTAGCCTAAAAGCAGGGTCTAGGAAAAATTTGAAACCTAGCTGACTATACAAATGAGTTAGAGCAAGAGGCATACTTAAATTACTACTTCATTATTAATGAAGTAGTTTAATATTTAAGTTCCCACATGTCCTCAATGCACAAGTCTGTGCATTGACTTATCAATGTTAATACTGAAATTCTTTGAGGGTTTCATTTAAATTAGAATTGATAGTTTTCACTAGAAAACATTACCACATGTAATTTTAATAGTACAGGTACTGGACCATTTATCTAGCAAGCTTGGGACTGGAGGTAACAGATTTCTGGACCAAGGCTTAATATATACTTAAAATAAACAATGAAAAGTAAAGAAATTATTTAACAGATACAAATTAATACTTCTAAAGCAGGGTCTGTTTAGTCAATATTAATCCATTAATCTTTATCTGAAGACAATTCAACATCTGGGGTGACATGTACAGGAAGAAAAGCACAGGTATTGGAGGTTGAAACTCAGGCTAAACCTCACTTGAAAGTTTCTAGTTGATCTTTGGAAATGTCCTGCAGATTGTTTCATATACTTTGGTTTTTAATGAAAAACCATTTTATACATTCACATTATATGCTGCTCAGTGATGAAGCTTTTGCTCCATTCCCCAAATCAGTTTCTCAGTCAGGCTGATACACCTATCTATAGGTACTTTCTCTTGTTTCAGTGCACTGTCACTCATCTGATTTGTTCTTATCAGCATTCATTGCCATATCTATAATTTTACTATCAATGAATTGGAGCACAACTGGAGCATCACCATCAATGTTTATACACTCTTGTATAGCCACTTCAAGTGACTTGGCTACTTCACATGACAAACTTTGCATATTCCAAAAAATTCACTATTTCTTCCTCACCAGACATACAAAAACCACAAAAATCAGGTTCATCTTCATCACTGATAAGAAAATAAGTTAAATGGCCATAGTTTATGCCGGCCATTTATCAAATTATCCTTGGGTATGTTGTTCCAGGACTTTGCTGCACTCCAAAGTGAGTCTAACATTAGATGCTTTCTGAAATTTATCCCTGTACCTTTGTTGCAAGTGTCTAGCATTTTTGGCAGAAATACATCCCCGCACCTGAATGTAGGAAGAATGCCTTGGTCTAAATGCTGAATTAGCAAAGTACAATTGGGATGCAAGTAAACAGCACATACAATTGTACTTTACTAGAAGTTCAGCAGGAGGGTGTAGAGAACAATTATCAAGCACTAAAATAATTTTTCAGTCATCAGGTAGTCCCCACAGATTTACAATGATCCCTGGCATCAGGCACAAAGTTCTTTAGAAACCAATTGATAAAAATGTTATTTGCTTATAAATAACAGTAAACACCCTGACTCCCTTAAGTGTCCTAGGATTGACTTTTCCAATGGTGAGTAATTTGCACTTGCAGGTGCCGGCTGTGTTGGAACATACAAGAACCTTAAGATGAGTCAGCACCAGCCCTGGAATCCTTATACCCTGCTGGTACTCACTCATCTGGTGTTACATATAATTTCCTTGGTATGTAATGCCAGAATAAAGTTTCATATGCATTATACACCTGTTCAGCTGACAGTCCCTCATCAGAAACCAACTTGGCAAATTAATCTAAATATGCCTCTGCAGCATCATGGTCTGTAGAAGCCTTTTTTCCACAAACATTCAGCCTATGAATGCCATGCCTTTGTTTAAATCTGTAAATCTATTATAAAGGAATAATAGTGGAAACTTTTCACTGATGCTGCCTAATCCATTCAAGCAACACTGTCCATACCTACATTCAAATGGTGTAAAGTTTTGCTTGTCCATTAATTTAGGCACATCACTGTCACTGTAGAATTTAAGTCTGTTTCCTGATATCACAGAAACATGTACCAACACCATACTCCTCACTCAAATGCCACACTGAAGCACCGTTATCAAGTCTCATAAGTGCAAAATGTTTCCTTTTAGACATGGTATTAAATGAAAATTAAATGGGACAAATCACATAAGTGTAGAGGGGCAAGTGTACACAGCAGCTGTCATACAGAAACTGACATGCTGTTGATTGCTATGATTCATGCTATATTCTGCAACTGCAGATTGTCAGAGCCTGCCAGATTTGAAACTAGCCAGTTTTCTGGAAGCTGGATAAATGTTCTGGTACCTGTATATAGTGGTCATATTAGGACAGCATCTCACTCAAATTTATACAACTTCTGGCATAGAAGATTTTGTAATAAAGTTACCAAAATAAGAGTGAACTAAGATTATATATAGGATTATAATCTAGGAATCTATTACTAGAGGATTGCCAGGAGTACAAATAGTCATGTTTATATAAGAATGGATGAAATGGGAAGCATTTCTGGCTGATACTGTATCAGCTTGCTTTCTTGCATCATCTACTACTAATGATGCTGATTAGAAAAAGAAACAGCTTATACAGTATCAAGCCCAAAACTGGCTGAAGAGCAATTGACTCATTCACTCAGTAACCACTTAAAATTTCAAGTGGTCTGAGAGATAACATTACATAAGCATCTAGCTTACTTAATGCAAGAAGGTTGAAACATCAAGTTTCAATGTAGATTCTTAGTTTTCAGATCTTCTTCTTCTTTAATGCTGCCGAATGGCGTTTGCGACTTCGTTTTGATATTGTTCTCTGTCTAGCGCTGCGTGTAGAATTTGTGCTGTTGTCATGTGAAGCCAGGTGTTGATGTTATCTAGCCATGCCATTTTCGGTCTGCCTGGGCGTTTCTTGCCTTCGATCTTTCCCTCCAGGATGAGTGGTAGTAGATGATATTTTTGTTGGTTCCTAGCGATGTGACCTAGGTATTTGCATTTCCTGCTGATGATGGTTTTGAGCAGGTCCCATTCCGTGTGCATGTCCTGCAGGACCTGTGCGTTGGTTATCTTGGCTGTCCACGGAATTTTCAGCATTCTTCGGTAGAGCCACATTTCGAAGGCCTGGAGCTTTTTTGTAGTGGCTGATGTTAGAGTCCAGGTTTCTACACCGTAGAGCAGTATTGGCCAGATGTAGCATTTCAATGTGCGTAATTTGAGCACGATGTTCAAGCTTCTGTCGGTGAGGAGGGTTCTCCATTTGGTGAATGCCTGCCTGGCTTGTTCAATTCTGCTTTTGATTTCGGCCTCATGGTTCAGCTGGTCATCAATGAGCACTCCGAGATACTTGAAGCGGTGTATTTGCTCTAATTTTTCGTTGTTTAGTTTGATCGTGATTTTGCTTGCAGTCCTGCTGACCTTCATCACCTTTGTTTTCTTTTTGTTGATTCGTAGCCCCCATGCTTGGCTTCCTATGTCCACTTCGTTCAAGATGGTCTGTAAATCTTGTTCTGAATCCGCTATTAGTGCTGTGTCATCGGCATATCTTAAGTTATTGATGTAGTGTCCGTTAACTTTTATGCCGATGTTCTTGTCAGCCAGTGTTTGGTCGAAGATCATTTCCGAATAGATGTTAAAAAGAATGGGAGATAATGGACAGCCTTGCCGGACGCCTTTTTTTTATTGGAATTGGGTCTGTCAGATCATTGTCATAGCGAAGCCGGGCTGTTTGATTCCAGTAGAGAGTTGTAATAAAGTTGATATCATTGTTTTCAAGCCCAAGTTTTCTCAGTCGGTCAATTAGGCGGTCGTGGTCTACTGAATCGAAGGCTTTCTCGTAGTCAATAAAACATATATACACGTCTTTTTGATGTTCATAGCACCTTTGTAGCAATATTTGTAAACAGAAAATTGCTTCTCTGGTGCCTAGTCCCCTGCAGAATCCGAACTGTGTGTTTCCTAGTGCACTTTCGCACTTACATCTTATCCTTTGCTGAATCACCTTGAGGAAGACTTTTAGCACCTGGCTAAAAGTCTTCTAGAAGTTTTCAGATAGATACTGAAATTAATAGAATTTTTGGGAAGAACATTGTGCCCAATTAATCTCTTCTCTGTATACTTTTCAATAATAACTATCTTAAATAAGGTTCCTAACTGAAACAAGTACTGTATATTCAAAGTTAACTTTGACCATTTTTATATGGTGAGATAATCACCTCTTCCTGCTGAATAAAATTCCTTTTTTACTGATAAAACCTTGTCAGTAGTCCTAGCAGCCTGTCTAGGCTACACTGAACTTTTATCAACTAGTACAATTATAGGTCTATTAGCTACCTAAATAGGCATGTTGTATTAAGATTACTACCAAAATCTAGTGCCTTGTCTTTATCAAAGACAAATAGTAATTTATATTTTTTAGCACACTTAATTTTAGATTTTATTGAAATACATACTGTCAATAGCCACCCTATACAACTGTATCAGTATCACAAATTTGAAATGCCTATCATTAAGAGGCAAGGGCCCACAACCAAACCCTGTTACTCCACTCAAGTTCGTTTATAACAGCCTCCTATAATTTTATATTCTTTTCCATAAGGAAAAGACTGACATATTGCTCCAATTTATGTTGTAGTTCATATGAAAATAACAAAAGAAAAAGCTTTACTGAAATCTTATGTTATCTCAATTATAATGTTATTCTTGTTCATGATTTTCCAGCCCAAGATTGACAGTATTAGCATAGGCATACAATGCAAGAAAAACTTATGCAGCATCAGCCAAAAAACCCTTTCATTTCACCCCTCCATTTGTTCCAAATGCCTGTCCAGCTCAGCCTTAAATTTATTTAGGCTATCAACTTCCACAACAAAAGATGGAAGCCTGTTCCAATCATCTACCTGCTGGCTAAAGGCAAATTTCTGCACATCTATTCTACAACTATCTTTCCCCAATTTGAAATTGGGCCCCACAGGTTTAGTCTGAGCAAGAATCCCATCAGCATTCAGCTTACTCAACCCATTAAGGCCTTTATACACCTCAATCAGATCACCTTGCAGGTGCCTACTCTCCAAGTTATGAAATTTATGGTATAATATAGCCATGTATTGTCATCATACAGAATTCCCTTTGAGTTTCTAGGCCTTTTCTTGCTGTATACACATTATTGAGAAGCAAGTTGCTATAATACTGAGCATTTGTATGAGATGATACAAAATTAGCAAAAAAAAAAAAAAAACTTTTCTGAATACTAAAAGAAACTTATGATCTTGCCAATTTTTGGGTGATAAGAATCTTTATTGGCACCATCCACATTGGAAATAATTCTCAATCAAATCCATTATAACTTTAGTTACAGGTTATAGAATTTCTTTAGTTCAGATGTTTGGTAGAAACAGTAACATGTTTTTGGTTGAATACCAGCACCTTTCTTTAAAGATGCTCATCTAATGATTATATATACATTAGATGTCACTAATTAGTTAACCAAAATTAATTTCAGTGCAGTGAATGTACATGTCTGATAACTTCCAGCTACAGAAGACCATTTAGGTTAGCAACCTTGCTCAGTCTTGAGAAAAACTAGTTCCCATCATTTGCATATATGTCTACTTTCACTTTCCTTGTTTGTTTGTGAATTTTTTTAGGTGCAGCGGAGTCTATGGCCATAGTGCACCTTTCACTTTCCTTTTAACAGTTGATGGCCCCACTATTACTGAGTGGGGAACTCAGTCAGTGATAGTGGGGCCACCTTATACTGCCTAATAAGGATGAGGATATAGCTGTGTCAGGGACTTAGCAGTGTTCTATCATTTGTCACAGCATTATCATTCTGGTGCACACCTATAAAAATGTCAAAGTAAAAACATTTAACTAACCTCATATTTACCAATTAATCAGTAATCTTTCTCTATAGTTCAACATGAGAATGCATATGATACTAGCTCTTTTGGCTCTAATGGCTAGGTATGCCAAAGGCTGATTATAGTTGTAATGAAATTGTCTGTTATAAAGAAACATGCATTCTGAGGTAATGCTGGAGAGAAAAATCCAAATCCTATTGGAAAATATGGAAGAAAGACTATACATGAATTGGAAGAAAAATTAAAGTTCTTTTCAGCATCTTTAAAGTGGAGGCTTTCTGTTCAATAAATTCTGCTTAAGATTCATGTAGAGCTGTATTCTTTTATCTTCCAATACATTACCTTGTGGAAAAATTTCTTGTTAATTCAGTTAATTCTATAGCTTCATTTGTAGAGTTATGCTGTAGGAAACTACAAGCAAATGCTGCCACTTAGCAAGTATATTACCAGTTTTATCAACAGCTATTACAATTTCAGATCCTCAATCTGAAATGGTTGAGGCACTTCAAACAGAACAAGTTTGCTGCTACCAGTAGCAAAGTAAAGCCTTTCCATAAGTAGCAAAGACTTCAGTATAGACCAGTAGGCAGGCTTTTGGTATTAAATACTGTTGATACAGTGGCTTAATTTATTTAGAAGATTGATATCATTGGAAATTAATCAAAAGGTTAGTCAACTATTGAAATAAGGTTCTGTGTTATGAACTTTAGACAATGGATTTCAGTTAGTATCTATAGAGCTGTAGATATGATGAATGAAGATTTATTAAAAGTGATCAGTAATATTTTATTATCAACACCAAACAGTACTGCACTGTTAAATAATATCAGGAAATTAATCAAAAAGTTTTAGAAATCCAAGTATATATTAAAGATTCAAAACTTAAACTGCAGAATAAAGAGAAATTAAACTAGAAGTATGAATTATTCTATGGGAAACAAGCTGTAAAATTCATTTTCTGAAAATATCAAAAGCTAAACAAGATCAGGAATAAGACCTATTTACATTAATCAAGAAAAATGTGTGGGAACAAGTTTTAGTCTGGTATAAGTGCAGTCAGACCTCTATATAAAATCTATTGTTCCCTTGAATAAATCTGTCAAACAGAAATTTCATTATAAAGAAATTACCTTTTCAACAATGAAAAATACTGAAAATTCAAAAAGAGTAAAAGATGGGAAATAAATCAGAAATAAGTGGGAATGAAAACTTAACATTTTAAAGCAAATAATTTAATATACAAATATTGAATATGGCTAGTTACATGATGCACATATATTAGTTCTTTTAATTGTTGTAAAATGTTTTTTTTGTACACTGGATTCTACTATACATTATTCATAAAAATGTTCATGTTTGTTTAAACAAATTGTCATTTTCTTCACACTGAAGGCCTCTACAAAGATTAAAATTGTGCCAACATTTGTTTAGAAGATTTAATATTGCCATCATTTTCATCCAATTTGTAGTCTATATTCACTAGTTCTTTAAATAAATACACTCCAAAATGTTTGGAGTTGCTCATATTCAGCTACTATGACATTATCAACTCCTAAAAATTTGTCAAGAACAATTTCTCCACTGATCAAACCTCACTTGGAACTCTTCCCAAGATTGCTCAATGTCTTGTAATAGTTCATCCCTCTCACTTAATTGGCATCTCAGCAAAACTTCCTTAAATTTAATTGTTTCCATCACATCAACTCCACACTTTTGCCAACCCTGATGTGCACATCTGCAAATTTATAACAGAATCTATAAGCTGGTTTCTACTTTTTTTTCAGAATGTGCCTTCGGTAGTGCATTTTCAAATCCTTGGCCCATTGGCTGCAGTTTACACAAGGTATTCAGGGGAAGAAAGTGAGCTTCACTCTTCAAAATTTGAGTGAAGATGAGCAGGGCAGTTGAGTGTGTTTTGTCATCTTTCCATTAAAATATAAAATCCACTACTCAAATTTTGCCTCTTTCCAATATTTTTTGTTGTAGGCTAACAAACAACTTTACTCCTTTGAAACAGTGGGTTGTTTACTTTTGCCTATTACCAAAAGCTTCAGTTTTTCATTATCAGCCATAATTTTATCAACCAAGACAAATTCTTACTATTTTTACCACCTAAACATTTATCATCTTTAAAAAAGTCAGTCTTGTTTGGCAAACATTAAAAAATAGACCTGTTTCATTAACATTGGATATGCATTTGGGCTCAGTCCTCCATAATTTTTTTCAAGGAATTTTTTCCAATGGGGTTTTCTTTGATTGCAACTCCACTTTCATCAGAAATGTTTTTAAAGTAAGCCATGCACTCTAAATTTGTCCAGCCAACCAGAACTGGCTTGGATTGTTTTATGCCCCAAGAAAGATGTGTACTCCATAACCTTTTCTTTTATTAATGGTCCTGATATCTGCACATTTGTCTCAAATCAACTTCATGCACTAAAAAAAACTGCTTCATATACATCTTCACAGGCATGATTTTGCATGTTTCTGACAGGGCCTGTTTCCTCAAACATTTTGAAAATTGGGACAGTGGCTAACACACCACTGGCAGGAATACCAAATTTTAAAGCAATCTTTTTAATGCACTGATTACCATATTAAGCACTCAGTTTTTCACACTACACTCAAGGATTTTCCTCTTACACTGTAAGGGTTACTTTCACAGCAGCTAAAACAAAACCAATTTAGGAGCCACTTGTACCTACCATATAAACAGACAGGTGAAATTTAGTGAAAGAGTAATGACTCATTTCTTCAGAACATGAATTTGTGATAAAAGGAAAATCTCTTAATTCTCTTGTAATCCTATTAGAGAATAGGAAACATACTGACCAGAACCAATGTCCACACCAGGAATATGCCTGAATCTTTGCCAGTGGCTATGGATACAGTTACCAGCATCACTTTTCTGTACATTAGTGTATAGGTTTTATTTTTTAGCCATTGCTGTTCCACTTCTGGGCAAAGGCCTCTCCCAAAACCTTGGGTCTTTCTATCCTGTGCTGTGGTTGGCCAGTTTCCTCCTGCAGGTTTTAACAGGAACCTGCTAATTGCAGCATGTTTTAGCTCTGCATTTGTGGAATTAATGCCTTTAGTTCTTAAAAGCTAAAGGGCTCAAAAGCCAAATTGCTCAAAAACACTGATGAAAAGATTCACTAATATCATTTATCTTGATTGTTATTAATGCAACAACCCTAGTCTTGATTTTTGCCAAATTTGTTAGCAAATTGTGGATTCAGATTCATTAAAAAAGGATGAAATTTAATAAGGTTTAATATATGGATCTCACTTTAGTATTGTGGAGAAAAGTCCCACAGAACAATAGCCCTTAAAATCTAAAGAGCTGAATTCAGCATCAGCTTTATTGCCTAAGTGCAAACAGTGATTACCCAACTGCTATTCCCTTTAACATTCTAGTAACCAAATGCTAATCATGAGTTAGCATTACTGATATGGTTTATTTAAGTGGATAAAAGCCTTTGATTTTTAAAGGCTTCTACCTTCCCCTCTCCTTTAATTAAAAGCTAGCCTCATTTGAGAAACTTTACAGAATACAGGCAATCAAGATCAAAAACTTTTCAGCAGTGATGTAAGGAAGCAAACTTGTAATACCAACCAAGAAAATAGTGAAATAAAAAATGAAAATTTAAATTGAACCAATCACCCTCTCTCCCTTCATGTACCTATCTTTTAATCCTTCAAATTTAGATAAGCTTGACCATCCAAAAGGTAAGCAGGAGTTTAATTCTAGATTTCCAATTACAGTAGAGTATATACCAAAAATTTTACACCCCTTATGCAAGTCAAAATAAACATTTCATCAGTTCAGTTTGCTAAAACCTTAAGGCCTTAATCAGGTTTCCACAGGTTTAGAACACTAAATCTTAAAAAATACCTCTTGATAAGAATACTCCTGTGCCCTTAACTAATCTTTTCACTCTTCTCTGTACTCTTTACAATAGATCCACATCTTTCTTAAAATGAGTCTCTTCAGGCATTAAGCCTTTGTATAAAATATTCAAATTTTTATTAAAAATTGAATAAATGGAATAATCACCTCCATCTAGTGGAAAAAAGTCAGGATACCATTGACAACCCTATAAGCTGTCCTAGTAACCTCAAAAAAAAAAAATTTACTGTAGTTACTTCAAAGTTGTTTTTATTATCTAGTATTGGTTTTGGTGGCACCCAAGTAATATTGTAGGATTACTGCTACACAGATAAGACCTTGCACTTGTAATTAAATCTCAGCTGCCATTTAAGCTAATTTCAATCATAAAGTAGTATATATTGTTCATTATCAATTATCCTATCCACCTTTTTATCATAAGCTTAATTTCACTTTAAATACCTATGTTGCTATCATTAGCAAGTGACTAAGAACTGAATCTTATGGGATCCAGTCATCAGTTCATAATGAGTAGTGGTCACTACTTACTACTGAAAATAAGTACTTCCTACCACTTAACCATCCTTTTATCCATAGGATTTCTCTTGATGCTAAACTGCTCCAATGTATGCAATTGTTCATTTAAAACTATGAAGCTTCACAATCCTAGTAAAATGTCAGTTATTCCCTTTTTCCAATTTTTAATAATTTAGTAAGTCATATGATATGCCCTTAAAGCCATGCTATCATTCCCTTAACTGTGGATCCTTAAGAATCCACAGTTCTTAGTTAAGTCCTTTGGAAGTCAAAATGGGTCTATAGTTTGCCACCCTTTGACTAGGACTCATGGTTAGATATGTCCATAGGGACATGGCCTGAATCCAAGGATGCTCTAACAATTAAGTTTCCTTAGATCAGCTGCTTTCCTCAATTGTCAGCTCCGGGTGACTTCATTGTCAATTTGCATCTAGCCCCTTCAATTATCAAATTCGTTTAACCACTAAACCACTGGTATCCTCAGTTTTTAAAACTTCCTCATGTGAGGATGGATGCCAAATATTTAAGCTAATTAGCAAATTAGCTTTAGTATTATTGTTGGTTAAGGGCAATTTGTTTCTTTTACTGCTAAAAAATTTTGCACTAAGTTCATCTAAATCTACTTAAGCATGCCTAACCACCTCAGTAACTTTATTACAGACTAATGTATAGTCTAGAATTCAATGTCTGCTGAATAATTTCTTCTGCCATCAAGATAAAATCCAGTCTCATCCATTTGTTTACACCTCAATCTTTATTAATATAAAAAGACATTTCCACAATAAGCTACTGCAACAAGATCTAGAAAAATTAGGTCAAATAAGCGAAGTAAATGGCAGTTTAAGTTTAACATTCATAAATGCAAGATACTGTACATAGGTAGCAGTAACTAGATTAATATACCAACTTGCAGTATTACACTCAGTGTAAAGTGAAAAAGACTTGGTAACTGCAGTCAGATATGAAGTTCTGAGCAGTGCAGATAGGCTGCCAGAACTAGCTCATAGGATTTTGTCAATGATAAATGAACTCTGCTAGCAGGGATAAAGTGATTATCCCTTTGTAAAAAAGGCCATGGTTAGGCCACATCTAAAAAAGATGTTACCAAGAAAGGCTTCAATTCTAAAAATTGAAGCATCTGGAGACTAGGCACCAGCAAGGAGATCTGATTAAGATGTTTAAAGCCTTGAATGGATTGAGCAAGTTCAATGTTGATGGCACTCTTCCTCTTGCTGATACTATATACACAAGGAGGCATACATTCAAATTAAAGGATGGATTGTTGCAATATAAATGTAGAGAAGTTGCCTTCAGTTAGCAGGTGGTTGATTGTTGAAATCAAACTGCAATCTGTTGTGGAAGTGTATAGTTTGGATAAATTCAAGGAAGAACTAGACAATTATTGGAGGGGATGGGCATGTGATGTAGGAAGTTTTGGCCAATGCTTTAAGCTTGTTCTCTTACATTGTATGCTAATACTGCTGGACCAACCTTAGAATACATGCCACAGGATAACATGCAACTCATGACTTGCATAGGAGTTGCTTAGAACAATTTTCTAATTATGGTATCCTTGGACAAACCATTGGAAGTGGATCTTGCAGCAGCCAGTAAGATAAGAATTAAAATATTATAAAATTCAAATATGTTCACACATGAATAATACTGCTCTTATTTCCCCTTAAACTGATCTGTTGGTAATAATCACCTTTGCTATTGGCAAGCATCCTTTTTCTAGTCACCCTATCTTTATTAAAAAACAGGCATTTCTTTTAAGCTGAAACATCAAGGTTATCTAAATGCAATAGACATTTAAGCAAACTAGCAATTTAATTTTAACCAATAATTTGCTTATTTCTAATATTACTGACTAATTCCATTGTCTTGGGTAGAAAGTTTCTACCCAACTCATTCCACTTGAAAGAACCCTATAATATTGTCACTGAAATTCAAAGCAGAAGTCATTCCAAATTAAAGCAGCCATCACTACTAATTAGTTATGGCTTTGGATCATGTGTTGTAATGGACAATACATAATTTTGGCATTTATTAAAATAAATTATTCATATTGACAATTTCTGATTAAGGCCAGAATCATTGAAATGATTATGGAATAACTTAGAAATTAAAGTTCAGAAATGAACTTATTAGCCCTCTAGCAGGCACAATATTTAGACCTAAATTGGTACATGAACCAAAACTAAAAGAAAAATGCATGGGATACATAAAAAAAAGAAATCTATAGTAGATAGAAACTAATCTGCAATCAAGTCAAAGGAGGTTAGTCAAGCTAAGACATTACAAGTTTCTGGAAAAGAATGCAAAGCAAGACTTCACTTATATTAACAGTAAAAGGGATTGAATTAACATTGATCCACTTGACATTTATGGTTTAACTGTTGATGATCCTGCTCAAGTTGCTGACAAACTGAAGTTATTTTGCATCTACATTCACACAATCTTTAGGGAAGGAAATTGCCAGAAGTTAAATCTAACAGGAGCTAAATGATTGTGATAACAGAGGAAAGTCATAATAAATTTTAGAAGCTACAAAAAAAAAAAAGCACCAAGGGTGGATGGGATCTATCCTATTAGATTAAGGGAAGCAGCAAAGGTAGTAAGCAGAGATTTATGATAATTAAGGGAGTATCTTTGGATTCAGAGGATATCCCTATGGACTGGTTTGGTTTTTTTAGGAGCATTAGCAACTAAGGCCATATTGCTCTGGGAATATGCAGTGGTCATTCCCAGACCTTTCTGCATCCTCCATATTTGGTGGTGACTGGTTCGAACCCTGATCTAATCAAGAAGTGTGTGCTATGCACTGTTGCTCCTTCTCACCTGGCTACGGAGGCACCCTATGGACTGGAGATGCATAAATGTATCCCCTATTCACATAAGGGGATACAAAGGCAACAGTTATAAGCAATTATAGATCTTTTAGCTTGTGTTCCAGGTTACAGAATGGAGTCACTGCTTAAAATACAGGACCATCCAGACAAATGCAATTATACTGCAGTCAGCATGGATTTAAAGGGGCAATCTTGTCTGACTAATCTAACTGGATACTATGGTGCTGTAAAAAAGGAACTAAAAGCAAAAAAATTGACATGTACTTGGATTTCAGAAGAGCTATTAATACAGTTGCATGTAAGAGACTGCTGTACAAATTAGAGAACTGTGGCATTAGGGACAATACTACTGCTATAGATAAAGGGATGATTGAGAGAAAACTGGTTAATGTTATTAGTGGAGTTCAAGACTCAGTGCTGGGCCCATTGTTTCTGTTAAAGGTATGCCAAACTTAATGTCTAAGTTTAAAGATGCAAAGGCTGGCAAGGTGGTTAATGATAGTAATCAAGATAACCTACTATAATATCTAGAAAAATTGGGCAGATGGGCTGAGAAGTGGCAGATGAAGATTAACATTGACAAATTCAAGATACTGAATATGGGTAGTAAGTAATACCAGATGAACAACAGTTTAGTTAAGTTGCTAAAGACAACAATAAAGTTCTATCCTTCCTACTTCAGTAATATTAAATAAGAGAAATTTATACCTTGCTATAGGAATGCTCCTCAACCCCCAACTTAGCCATTATGAAAAAAAAAGTGGTTAAAGTTAGTAATGCAATATTACCATAATTTATTATCAATAAGTACTCTTGTTCAATTCCCATTATTTATCAATTGCTAAGAAAGCAAAAGCAAAGTCTATGCACACCAAACCACCCAAGTCTAAACCAACAACTCAATCAGACAATTTTCAAATTTTCCTCATTTTTAGTTAAACTTAAGTTTAACTAAAGATTCCAGTCCGATTGCAAGTTGGTTTTCTTCACTTTCCTTTCTTAGCAGTTGATAGATAATGGGATAGATAACCATTTTTTCATAATGGTTAACTGGATAAGCTGGTGTGAGTTGGCTGAAGAGCATTCCTATAGTAAGGTATGAGAACTTTTCTATTTAACTATATTTAAGGTAGTAGAAAATGAACACTCTGAGGTAGTTGTGCATTCAGATATGAAGTAATGCAGACAGGCTGCCTGGACATCATGGGTTTTGTCAATGATATTCAGGAAGTTCACTAGCAAGGATAAGGAGGTGATTACCCTTATTGTATAAGGCAACTTTTAGGCCACATCTTGGGTACTGCATACAGGTCTAGAGGCCTCAAGATTTTTGAGGGTATAAAAGGGTGGTGTTACCAAGAACAGCTTCAGTTCTGAAAATTGTAGCATCTAGACTAGGCACCTGTTAGGCACTGATTAATGTGTTTAAGATTTTGAATAGATTGAGCAAGCTCAATACTGATGGCATTCTTCTCCTTGCTCAGACTATTCACATGAGTGGAGAAATATTTGAATTAAGGATGGTTGCAGGATAGGTGTGCAAAAATATTCCCTCAGTGAGCAGATGGTTGATTATTAGAACTAGCTGCAATCTGGTGTGGTAGTGGGTAGTTTGAATAAATTCAAAGAACTAGACAAAATATTGGAGTTGATGGAAGGATGTTTAAGCTTCCTTTCATATTTGCCACTACTAATATTAAAATAGTAGGTGCACTATATAGTCAGTTTTTTGGGAAATATAGAATTGTATATTTTTGTTCCATCATAAGTTTTAGTATCAGCAGTCCATCCAGAGGTCTTACTATCTCAATTTCAGTGAGATGAATAAGAAATTGAAACCAATGTTCTACAAAAAATTAGCATAGGAATAAGCATGCAATATTTTATCCCAAGATTAGTATTACTTTAAATGATGCAGATTGACATTTATCAACTGAAAAATCTTAATTATCAGCATGAGTTGTATTATCCCTCTAGTATAATAATTTCAAATGCTACTACAGAGTTAAATGATAATTATTTATCATTAACCAATATGACATTAACCTAATGAAGGTATACCTGCTGGCCTTATTCAATAAAGATGTTTAAAAAATTCTTGAACGGTACTTCTTACCATTGGGTAAACAGAACAGCTCAAGTATAAACAAATAAGGATAAAGATGATCATTTGCCCATAAATTAATATAGGATTGTAAATTTAATATGAAGGTACTTACCTTGTGCTCTTCCCACAGATACTGCAGCCACCACATTTATCTTGGGCATAGGAACAGGTGAGGGTGGCAATTCTGTTTTTGTAGCTTCCTCAAGATATGCCATAACTTCAGATTGTGAATAGTGTGGAGGCATATCTGAAACAGAGATTGGAGGCACTGTTTGCTCTTTTACAGGTGGTGCCACTTGATATACTGGAGTTGGTACTGGATAATATCCTGGCTGTATAGGTGGCAGTGACTGAGAAACTGGTGGATATCCAGGTTGTAATGGAGCTACTGGTGGATATCCAGGCTGCAAAGGGGGTATAACTAAGAAAAGTAAAGATGAAATTATTAATATTTGTCAGATCAATTTGATCCATACAATTGAATTTTTCACTGGTTTAATTCAAGGTTTAAATATTGGTGTCCAAAAGTGATCTAGATAATAGATTTACCAGTATTATTTATGATAATAATAATATAAACCAAGCATTACTTAGTTCTTGTTTGGAACTTAAAATGTTTAGTATTCTTGATGCAAGATTGGTAAGACATGTATATAAATACTAAATACTTATCTGAAAAGTTTTGGAAGTATTCATAGTACCTAGAGCTAATTTGAATTTAGTAGTATCTTAACCTATCTATTCCCTCCAATAGATAGTCCTTGAATTTAAGCTATAAACTTCCACAATGGCTGGAAGTTTGTTCTAGCCATCAACTACCCACTGGCTAAAGGCAACTTCTGCACATTATTCTGCAACAATCCTTCAGTTTTAATTCATACTCCTATATATATAGTCTGAGCAAGAGGAAGAATCCCATCAGCAATGATGCTTGCTCAATCCATTAAAAGCCTTAAACACCGTCAGATGTAGAATAGATGTGTGGAAATTTGCCTTTAGCCAGTGTGGTTAATTACTGGAACAAACTTCCATCTGTCGTTGTAGAAGTTGATAGGTTAAATAAATTTAAGGAGGAACTGGACAGGCATTTCGAGGGAATGGTGTGTTTTTTTGGCTGATGCTGCATAAGCTCATACACTTGCTTTCTTGCATCACATGCCACTACTACTACTACCACCTTGCAGGTACCTAGTCTCCAGATACTAGAATTTGCAGAACTAAAGCCTTTCTTGGTGATAGCACCCCTTTGTTTCCCTCAATCTTGTTGCCCTTCTCTGTACTTGTTCCAGCAGCTCTATCTTTCCTAAAATGAGGCCTTTAGACCTATATGCAGTACTCAAGATGTGGCTTGACCATTTTGGTCAATGATACAAGCTTGCATAGCAGCCAAAAGATTAACTTTCCACTTCACTTGGCCATCCCTCTAATGGTTTTTCCAAGCTATCCACCTCTAGCAGTGTTGGTTACAACCAGTGAAGGCAAATTTGCACATCAACCTGCAACTAAACTTTCAATTTATCTCTTCATGTGTTTAGTGTAAGCAAGAGAAAGGATTCCATCAACAATTGATGTTTAACTTAATCTATTAGAGGCCTCAGATTAGGTGGCAATTATTCTAATAATTCTTTGGCTGAGTTCTTATACCACCTATTATTGGTAACTGTTTAGCAAAGATTCCAAAAAATCTAAGAGTAGGATGCTTGGTGTATTCTATTACAATTAGTTTAAGAAAAGTTAAACTTGTACTAGGTACAGGGTCTAAGTGACTGAAATTTCAGAAGGAAAAGGAATATTTAAAACAGTTGGTAAGTGTTATTATATTAAACCATTACCTATTCCTTTAATTCTCATTTTAACCTTTACTGGTTCTAGTTTATTATTAGGAAACTTGTAACAGTTAAAGTTTAAAACAAGACAACTTTTGTTAAAACAAGACAAGTTATCCAAACAAGGCTCATGTAGAATTTCAGTATGGACTTTACTTGTTATAAGGAAGAGTTTTTACAGGAATGGAATACACTTGAAGGGTTTTTATTTCTTAAATTATAGCAATCCCAAGCCACACTAGCAAATCCATCCCATTTTTATGTACATTACTGGACCTAAAAAGGCCATTCCATATTACACATCTATATTGTGATCTATAGCAGATTACTATAATAGTCATTGCACATAAGTTGGTTCCAGTCCAACTTATGTGGAATGGTTTACTCAGTACTCAATGAATTAGGATTGTAGCATTTTATCTACAATGGTAGATAAAATGCTACAATCCTATGTATGCAATGGGTGCAGCAATTGCTGATGCTGTTAAGGCAGTGTTCAGTGGGGTGAAATACTAGCTTGGGGGAATATAGACTAATAGATTAGAAGTAGCTACAGGCAAAAGCAATTCTTGCACTGCTTCTATTGGAAGCAAGCAGCAGTATCCTAGAAAGCAAGGTATAATTTCTAAATGGCTGGGGTCCTCTTAGAACAAGGAATTACTGGAATTTTAGAGTTACTGAGTAAAAACAGTACACTACACTACTGTAGTATTTTTAGTCTTAGTACCTTGCATGTATACTACTGCTAGGAGCATAGTAAATAAATTTGAAGTATTGATCAAATCATCAGATGCAGATAGAGGATATCAGACATGGTCTCACTCAAGAGATTCAGAATTTGAATATGTAGGTATAATATGTACAGAAAGGACAGACAGGAAAGGGGAGAGCGATTAAGCTTATTTAAGCAGCAGAAAATCTAAGCAAGTGCATCCAGTACAATATTAGTTAGTCTGACATTACAAACACCAAGAAAACAGAAAGGGTAGTAGTATTATAGGCACAATCATGAGTAATGAACTGTACAGATGGGTAGGCCAGAAAATCAGAATGTCTTTTAATGGGATACTTTCCAGATCTTACTGGACCTTTTGGGTTGGTCACTTGCACAACACTGACTTGTTTTATTTGATGATTGTTTCCTACAGCAGGATGTTAAAGAGAAAATACTCATGTTCTTAGTAACAGCAGTGACCTTTCTAGCATTAAGAATCTGCAGATAAGATCCATTAGGTGACAGGGATCACAGTATATTGATGTGGGATTTATTTCAAGATGCAGGTACTGTCAAAAGCAAGTTGAAAGACTTCTATTTGTGTAAAGGTGACTGTAGCTGTCAGTTTAAATTATGTAGCAGGATCAACTGATGAAGTTACCAACAGCAATTCTATGAGTTGCTGAGGGATGTTATAGAAGTCGGTATGTGCTTTTTATACTGTGATAAAGTTCAAAAGTCTTTGAACTTTGATCTAAATGAACAGATGAATTGAGACTTGGCAGTAAAGAAAAATAAATGAGATGCATATAAATTATCATGTACTATAGATTGATTGCAGACACTAGTCTGCAATCAAGCAGCAAAGAAAGTTAGGCATGCTAAGGCAGATTGAGAAGTCTCTGGCAAAGGAAAGTAGACTTCCTGACTTGTAAAGAAGAGGAAGGGTTTAGTCCACTACATATGAATAGAGCTGGTGCAGCATAAGCCTTAGGCTTGCTTGCACCATATGGCCATTACTAATACTAAGATTAATTGTTGATGATCCCACTGAGGTTGAAAACTAGCTGAATGGGTATTTTGCATCTACATTCACATGAATTTTTTAGGGATAGGAATGCTAGAAAGTCAATTCTGGGGGAGCTAAATGATTGATAACTGAGAGGAAAATGGAAAAATTGAAGCTGAACACAAAGGCAATGGGGATGGTGGGATCCATCCACTTATTGAAGGAGACAGAAAAGTGCAAATAAACATCTAGCCATTATGAGAGCATTGCTGATTCAGGGGAGTTTCCTATGAACTGGAAATGTGTTAATGAACCCTAATTCACAAAAGGATAGATTGAGTAATTATAGACTTAGTCTGACTTCTGTTCCAGGAAACAGAATGGAGTTGTTGTTGTTTTTGGTTTTTAGGAGCATTAGCAACTAAGGCCATATTGCTCCGGGATATGCAGTGGTCATTCCCTGAATGACCTTTCCGCATCCTCCGTATTTGGTGGTGACGGGCTCGAACCCCGGTCTAATCAAGAAGCGTGTGCTACGCACTGCTGCTGCTCCTTCCCACCTGGCTACGGAGGCGCCAGACAGAATGGAGTCACTGATTATAGTAATACAGGAATAGTCATAGCATGGATTTGCTAAGATGCAATCTTGTCTGACCAATCTGATTAGATATTATGACAGTAAACTGGGTTAAAAAATTTATATCATAATTAGATTTCAGAAAAACTTTTGCTACTGTTTGCAAATAAAAAAAAGCTATACAAATTGGAGCAGTGGGCATTAAGAGAAAGTCACTGCTATAAAAAAAATCATTAAGTAGGAGAAGATTGTTTGTCAATAGGCATTGCTCTTCATGGACTAATGTTAACAGAATATCACAGGATTCTGTGGTGGATCCAGTGTTCTGTTTATTAATGAAGGTAAGTCTGCAAATGATGAAGGTTGGCAGGTAGTTAAATCACAATTAGGGTATGCTATTGCAACAAGATCTAGACATTAGGTAGATGGGCTGATAAGTGACAAATGAAGTTTAATATTGACAAAGGTAAGTACTTGCAATGGATGGCAGTAAGCCCAGATTAATGTGCCATCTATGTGGTATTGCACTCAGTAGTGCAGGATGAGACTTGAGGTAATTGTGTAGTCAATTTCTACAAGTGCAAACAGGCTGTCAATATAACTCATGGGGTTTGGTCAATTACATATAGGAATTTTAGTAGCAGGAATAGGGTGATGGTTATTCATTGTATAATCACCTCCCTTTGTATTTGTGGGCACTAAAGCACTCACAAATGGGTTAAATGCATTTCCTCTAGTTTGCAACTAAAAAGGAAAAAGCTAACCCACTAACTTTCTAAAGCATTTCCAAAGCTGTAAATACCCAAGTCCCAGTAGATTGTCTGATCAAAACTAGCAACCCACAAAACTGAAGTCTATAAAGCACTTTATTTTTAAAAAAAGTAACATTTTTGCTCTTTCCTGTACATCCAGATCCTGAAATGGGAGGTTCTAATCTATATACAATGGAAGATGTGGCCTTTATATAATAAATTACTTTGTTCCTACAATCAAAATTCCTGTACATCATAGATAACCACATTTTATTCTAGTTCAATTGCCTGCACTATAGAGAATTGTACAAGGTTAACTTCTTAAATTTGTTACTTTAAGCAAGATTTAGGATTATTATCCTAATGTACATTTTATTCACCAAGATGTTAACTGCCATTTTCAAACCAACTGAATTTGCCAACATCTTCAGGTATCTTGCCTAAGATACCTCAAGATGTTGGCCTTAAAGTTCAAACTAATGGGGAGCTAAGTGATTTTGTAATAACTAAGTGGAGGAGAAATTGAAGTTAAACAAAAAAGCACCTGGGGTGGATGGGATCTATCCAGTTATATTAAAGGAGGCAGCAAAGGAAGTAAGCAAACCCTTAGCCATAATTGAGAGCTTCCTTGGGCTCAGGGGAGGTCACCATGGACTAGTTATGCAAATGTATCACTAATTCACAAAGGGGGGTCAAAAGGTGATACAACTAACTAGACTTGTTAGTTTAACTTGTGTTTTGGGAAAATAATGGAATCACTGGTTAAAGAAGTGTTGCAGGATCATCTAGACAAGACTGCAGTAATAGTTAAGACAGGATGGGTTTGTTAAAGGGAGATCTTGTCTGACCAATTTAATTGGATACTGTGGTCACAAAGGAACTTAATGCCAAAAATAATTTATATCATACTTTGATTTCAGTAAAGCTTTTGATACTGTTGCACATGGAAGACTGCGGTACAAATTGGAGAGGTATGGCATTAAGGGTAAGTTGCTACAATGGATAAAGGGATGGTTGAGTGGTAATCAATGGACACTGCTCTTTGTGGACAAATATTATTAGTGGAGTTCCCCAGGGTTTGGTGTTGGGCTTTGTTGTTTTGTATATTTATCAATGATATTAATAAAGATATAGGCAGTTCTCACTTTAAGAGTTTTTTTCCAAGTATCAACAAATTAAAAAATATGAACATTAATTGCAAAAAATGAATGTTAAACTTATAAATACTGCATTTCAAACCACTTGCATAGTTATAACAGTAGTGTACCCCACTTTTATATTAATTGTTACCATCGTAACACAAAAATATCCTAATGTGAACCCATTGTTTTTTGTTAATTTGTTCCATGACCTCAGAAGTTAATTTTCTGTTAAGCTTTAAAAGGTTTTTTGAGTGCAAATTGTATTAGTTACCAATTCAAATCATTAAAAATGCACTACACTTTCATTGTTATCAGAACAAATTTTGAACAGCTTTGATGTTTTTTTAAAGCACATTTCTGGAGGTCACTACCATAAAACAATTTGTACTTTCAGTTTATTGGGCTTTTCTGTTACTGCAAGCAATTATAAATGGGTAGTAATGTTATTGCATTTGTGAAAATGCTGATAGCCAGATTTGTGGGTTTATGTTATTATGGTGAAATATTTCCCTTTACTGAAATCTTCAATCACATTAAAACAAATTTTCAGAACCTTCTCTTCATTCTTTAAGCTTTGTAAACTTGTTACTACATGCAAATGTAGTAGTTGCAATTTGTGCAATCTGTTAAAAAATGCTTATGCATGCTAATGAAATTTATAAATAAAATATCTTGGAAACAAACATCTTGAAGCATTTCTGAAGATTGATTTTTGTGGCACAAAAACAGCAAGGTTATAGTGTGCCACAAAAAGGTGAAAATTCATGGATTTCTAAAGACTACTTATGCAACAAATCAAGTGCTGAGCCAATAATGAGTGATCAACATGTGTGCATTTAGTCAATGACTAAGCATTAACATTTGTAAGTCAAATAATTTTATAATTTGCTTGATTTTATAGACTACCTTTTAATTTCTTTGGGTAAATCAATCATTGTTTAAACAAACTAATTAGCTAATTAATTTCATTGAGAACTTAACCCCTATTTTTAACGTTGTCTATGGGAAATAAATTCCCACTTTACGAGTGGGTGCTAGGAACAAATTAACTCCTAAAGTCAAGAAATACCTGTATATCAGGTTTAATGTCCAAGTTTGCAGATGATACAAAGGTTGGCAGGGTTGTTAATGACAATAAAGAGTATGCTACTCCAACTGGATCTAGATAAATTGAGAAAAGTGGCTGAGAAGTGGCAACTGAAGTTTAACATTGACAAATGCAAAGTACTGCATATGGGTAGCAATAACTGAAGACAAATGAACAAACTGTGTGGTACTATACTCAGGGAAGTGGAAAGTGAAAAAGACCTGGGGTAATTGTGCAGTCAAATATTAAGTTTTCTGAGCAGTGCAGACAAGTTGCCAGGGCAGAACAGGAAGGCAATGGTCAGGCCACACCTAGAGTACTGTGTATAGGTCTGGAGGCCTCATTTTAAGGAGGATGTAGAGTTGCTAGAATGAGTACAAAGGGCAATAAGATTGGTGAGGGGGAACAAGGGGTGCTCTTACCAAGAAAGGGCTAAAGTTCAGAATATTGCAGTGCCTGGAGAGTAGGCACCTGTGAGGTGATCTGAGTGAGGTATATAAGGCCTTGAATGGGTTGAGTAAGCTGAATGCAGATGGAATTCCTCTTGCTCAGATTAAGAACCTGAGGGGCAGATTCAAACTGAGGAAAGTTGTAGAATAAATGTGCAGAAATTTGCCTTTAGCCAGCAGGTAGTTGATTAGTGGAACAGACAGTTTATTTGAATACACTAACTTAGTGTATACAAATATTACTCTGCTAATAGATAATTTGTTCCTTATTTTTATTAGCACTTATATAAACATCTATTCCAAAGGCCAATATAGGTTTGCACAACTAAATTAACCACTTAACTATCCTTCTTGCTTTAGATGAAAAAGCCTTTGTGAAAGCTTACTTTGTCATTTTAATTCATTAAAATGAAGCACTTTAAATTACGTAAACCATTTAAGTGATTGTCCATCATTACTTGGTTTTAAACCAAGTTAAAAACTTATTTCTAACACCACATGCATATGCTAATACTTAATTTACACATTAAAATTTAATACAAAACATGCTATTAAGCAGAGAGGAACTAGCTTTTACTATCAAAAAGACATTATACAGACAGACAATTTATCCAAAAATACCAATCATTCTAAAAATGAAGTTAGACTATACTTCATTTTTAGAATGATTTACTTACCTGGCTGCATCTGAACATTTTGGATAACAACATTTGTTCCACCTGCTGATACTGCCTTTGGTTTTCTTCTCAAATGCCAGTAGAGAGTGAATGCACTGTACAACATTAGAACCTAATAATGTCAAATATCTACATTAGACATTCTCTTGGAGACTATTTATAGGTTTCTTACTGAGGATAGTCTAGAACTAGAAAAATCTCTGCTAAAGAATTACATTTAATAAGGCCTACAAATTTCACCTTTTAGAAAGGCTCCAAGGCCTTGAAGCCTATGATTATTCTTAGGAATGTTCACTGAATTGGATAAATTAAGACTATAAATAGTATGTTTATTTGTGCAATAATTTGGTAAATGAAAGTGGGATAAATAGACCATAAGTATTCTAGTACAGTTTACTACTAAGGAAAATATTCAATAAAACTTCAAACATCTATAAACTAAGCTAAATACCTGTACATTACCCTTGGCTTAAACTTGAAGAGGGGTGCATCAGTTTTGTCATCAGCTTGGAGTCTGACATCTAAAGATAGGACAGGAACAAGTTCATAAGTGATGAAGCAGCACTGACAGTTTTAAAGACTTCTAGTGCCATGTCTCATTAACACTGGTTTCTGTCTAAGCAGTATTTTAATTTACTAAATTGCCATCTTGCCCACTGACAAATACATTGTTCAAGGCTAATTACCTGATCACAAATTTTCACCATACTGTATATGGGATTCATTTGCATTCATATCATCATTACTATCCTTATCTTGATTTAAGATTTTAACAATTTCACCCATTACTTAACAGGCATGTTGTCAATGTTCAGCACTGATATCAGCTTTAACTTATTTAGACTTTCAGATAAACTTTTAGTGTAGGGTTTGATAGCTTTTCCTTAGTGACACTAAACCCTTAAATCTTTAGCTGCAGGTTCATCTTCAAATCTTGTATATCAAAGTCTGTACAGAGTATTTAATGTTTGTTTATCAAAAGCATTAGCAACTGCAAAATGGCATCCTTAACATTGAACTTCCACAAAGCCTTTGATTCCTCTGCCAACCTCTGACTGTATTAAGCATACAATTAAAAACTTCATATATGGAGCATAATTCCTTGGTCACAGGGCTGTATTAAAGGTGTCACACTGGTGACAAAGTAAATGCCAAAAGCATTATTTTTTCACAAGTTTGGCAGTAGGATGCACAAAGCAGTTGGCCAGGAATAATCAAATTGTACAATTTTCTTGTAGGCCATCTTTCCTGCAGTGAGATCTTACCACCAGTAAGAAATGGTTATTGAACCAGTCAATTTTTATGGTTACCCATTCTTTTTGGCATAAAAATACACAGGTAAACTGTACACCTCAAATATTGGCTTTTCTGGTCACTGTCCACTACCTATAGTATTGTTTATCATAGACTTGTTTCAACCATCATTTTGCTACTTTTTAGGAGAATACTAACAGCAACCCGATTATCTGGAAACCCCTGATTTCCGTTTTTCGAAAATCATGTCCACTGCAGACTATAATATCATTGATGAATGCCAGGACTTTACTCCTGAAACTATCCAAACTCTAGGCCTACGGGGTGATACTGAGGCCTCCAGGCCTACTCCAGCCTCCAAGAAGTGTAATAAAAAATCATTTCCAAAATCAGAAATGGAAACCAGATCCCAAAGTGAACGAAAGGAACTACAAGACCGATCTTCCCAGCAAGGAGAAAATGAAGAGACACCACTGGATCCCACTCTGCCCGAGGGTCCCGTTTTAGAGCAGGTTCTCTACCTGAGAACTGCACTAGAAACTTTAATGAAGACAACCAACAGCAGAGTTAGTACAGCTCTGCGCACAGACAGTTTCCCTATGGACGAAGTTGGAAACCATTTTACTTACAACGCACCTCGAATGCGAGAAAGCAGTGGCTAAACTTGAGGCATATCTTGACGGTAGGGATAGTCAAATGCAACAACGTGCCCCTACCTATGCAGACGTGCTGAGGATTCCCAGAAATGCTGAACAAACAACTGAATCAGAAAACTCAACCAAAAGGAAAACTCCTACAAAAACCATATCTGGTAATTGTTAGATCTACTTCCACAGAAGATCATCACACAAGTGAGGAAGTAAAAAATAGTGGTCGCAAATTTAGCAGAAGACCTGAAAATGGCAAAAATTAAATCTGTGCGTAAGACCACGTAATATTGGTGTCATCATTGAAACTGAGATGAAAGAAGCTAACAAAATCATTAGTAACCCCAAAATACAAACACACTTGGCCTACAGGCTGCACCCCCGAAAAGAAAGGGGCCCAGCATAATAATTTATGATACCAAAAAGGACCTAACCCCAGCAATGCTCCAGGTTGAACTATACAGAAGAAACCTCCAGCAGGACTACCCAGATGTTGAACCAAATGACCTCGTTTTCCCGAAATTCCAAAAAAATGCCAGAGTGGGAAATTCTACCAACTGGGTAGTGGAGCTTTCCCCTGCAGCCTGGAGAACAATAAGTCAACAAAATAGTGTTCATAAATTGGGGCAGTCACCGCTTCAAGGAGCATGTGGCTGTCCCCAAATGCTACAAGTGTTGTTGTTTTGGACACACGACACATGTGTACCCAAGCTCAACCCACATGTGGACACTGTGCTGAGAGAGGACACTACTTTAACTTGTGCACTAAAAAAGACCCACCCACTTGAACAAACTGCAAATCAATGAAAATGCAGGCAGATCATTCCATCTGGGACAATAAATGCCCTGTCTACACAAAAGCTAAGAGCACATGCCAACTAAGGCTCGATTATGGGGACTTACCTTAAACCATTTAATACTACCACTGTAAAATTTGCACAAATTAATGCCCAGCAAGCTAAAGCAGTTGCAGTGCAGTTGAGGAAAAAGGCAGATGAGGAGAACCTCGATATCCTCTTTCTTCAAGAGCCATATTTGCATAGTAAGGCAGTCAGAGGGTATCTGTTGGCTTATAAGATTGTTCAAGTGGATGGGGAGACCCCATGGGTGGCTATTCTGGTCAGAAACTGATCTCACTGTTACCAAAATACCACATTACTGCCTTCCCTGGGCAGCCTGTGCCCATATCATCATCCCTTTGGGGGAATTTTATGCAGTTTCTCTACTCTCGGCCAGGGGAGGATATTCTCCTGATTATTAGATACAAAGCATCTCTCTGGAATTCCCAAATGCAAAAATCATCATTGCCGCTGACGTAAACTGCAGGTCGCCAGCGTGGTTCAGTGAAACTCAAGATAGACGAGGCACAAACAACGGACAAAGACTGGAAGAATATCTCTCAAACAGTTTTCTCAATTCTCAACCAACCAAATAACCTACCGACCTTCTCTAGTACAATGTGGGAAGCCACAATTGATATCACCCTGGCCACAAGATCCATTGCACAACACCTTTCATCCTGGACAGTTAGAGAAAGCTGGACCACTTCAGACCACCGTGTAATAACTTTCCAACTACACCGATCAGTAAGCCGACAACCAATTATGAGGCAAACTCTACATAGATTTGTAATTGACAAGGCAAACTGGCAGGAATTTAAGGATTCACTGATCATGGCTGCCTACTCTCTCAGCACAGTTGGACTGAACCCAGACCAGCACCAAAAGGCAATTGTAAGCCTAGTCACTGAAAGCTCAATTAACTATTAAACAGAAGAAACCTTCTCTTGGAGCCATACCTTGGTGGTGCCCAGAGCTCCAACAACTGCGACGGGAGGTTTACACCCGACGGAAAAATTAACGCGCAAGACGGACATGGCCAGAAGCGGAAGTATATCTCAAGCAGCAGTACCGAATGGCAAGAAACGAATACACAGCCCTGATTAAACAAAGGAAAAAGTGCTCCTGGGAGTACCTAGTCTCCACAGTTGGAAATTCTGCTCCATGGGGAGTGGTCTACAGAGTAATCACAAACAAACTCCCCAGGGGAGAAGTCATCCCAGCCACCAAGATGCCACAAGGCACGTATACAAAGACATGGTCTGAATCTATAAATAACATCCTTGACACCATGTTCCATCAACACATGCCACCAAGTACCCCAGCAAATACTACTATGTGAGGAAAGCAGCACATACACCACAGCCCAAGTGGAAGACAGCTTCACCAAGGAAGAACTGGACTCTGCTGCAGCAAAAATAAACAAGAAATCTCCAGGAGAAGATATGCTGGAGCCCAAGATTGTAAAGAATGCTGTTGAAACCATCCCAAATGAGATCCTAAACCTCCTCAACCATTGCCTTGAAGCAGGCCATTTCCCAGTAGTGTGGAGATCTGCAAAATTAAGGCTTATTCTCAAGAATCCGACAAAACCACAAGACCTTCTGGAGTCATACCGGCCCATCGCTCTTCTATCCATACTAAGCAAACTCCTAGAACATCTTCTAAGCAACAGAATAGAAATTCATTACTCCAAGGCTGGCCTTCACTCTGACAACCAATATGGCTTTAGAAGGGGATGCTCCACAGTGGACACCTTAGAGAATATTGTCAAAGCAGCTACCACTACCAGCCATAAATACTTCCTTGTCATTTCAGTGGATTTTGCCGGGGCGTTTGACTCCCTCTGGTGGCCAAGCATCCTTGGCAGACTCCGGAAAGCAAAACTACCAGCTAATTTGTACAATTGTATAAAAACCTATCTTGCAAACAGAACAGTAACCGTCAGTGCTCCGTACTGTTCAGTCACACGACCAGTCTATAGAGGATGCCCACAAGGCTCAGTACTTGGCCCACTTCTCTGGAATGTGGTGCTCTACAGCTTTCTAAACCTCAACCTTGGTAATGTTTAATTGCAGGCCTATGCAGATGACCTGATCCTGATGCTGGTGGCAGACTCAAGAACTCAACTAGAGATCTCTGCAAACCATGCTATAAATATCCTACAAGACTGGGCCACCCAAAACCACTTAAAAATATCCAACAAAAACCTGCTCCATCCTACTTAAAGGTTCTCTCAATATCAGAAGGCCTCCCCAGATAAAGATTCAGGAAACAACAATTAAGCTTTCCACTGAACTTAAATATCTTGGTATTCTGCTGGATAAAAATCTGCCATTCACACCCCATCTTACTTACCTCCGAAGCAAAATCAAAAAAATACTCCGCACTAATAGCTAGAGTCACTTGTCGCGACTGGGGACTTAAGAGGACCCTAGCCCTCTTCTATAAGGCAGTCTTCTTACCAGCAAGAACATATGCATCAGGAGTCTGGTTCCACAAGGCGGTAACAGCAGTTAACAAAAGGAAGCTAGAGACCATTCAACGTTCAGTCCTACTAACAATCTCAAGAGCCTGCTGTACTGTAAGCACCCACACCCTCCAGGTCCTCTTGGGTGCTCTCCCCCTGGACCTGGAGATCGTCTGCTGTGGGTTGCTTTACCAACTATCCAAAGGCAAATCAATCACCTGCCTAGACTACACAACTGATCCAGCGAACGATCGTAAACTAGAGAAAAAACGCCTTCTCACCCACCTACAGCAGGCCTGGCAAACCTGCTGGACGACTTCGACAAAATGGGAAGTCACCTGAAGATTCATACCGGATAATCAACTAGTGTTTCCCAAAAGCCCAAACTGGTTTTCACCGGGTCTGCTGACATCTTACCTGCTCACGGGACATGGCGCAATAAGAACAAAACTCCAGTTTCAGATTGAGTGACACCCCCTCTCTGCCACTGTGGACAGCCAGAGATGTGGGAGCACCTCATGCACCACTGCCAACTATATGAAGACCTCCACTGCCTCTTAATAACTAGAATACATTTCTCACCAATAAACCAAGAACAATATCTCCTGGAGAGCAAGGACAACTATAAAGCCTTAATGCAGTTTGCGCAGGATCTTTTTACTAGAAGAACATACCCACAACCTTAGCAGGAATTTTCCCACAAACTAACCACTCATCATCCATAATAAAGATCCTTAGATGTGTCAACCAAACAAAAACCTAACAGCTACAATCTGAAAAACTAATCATTAACTTAACCTGGATCTGACCACTGGCTTAAACTGGAGTCATTATCTGGATTTGACCACTCACACGGACGGAACAACATGTCCCAGGAATGGCATATGAAGACCTGACAAAGACATTATGCAGTTTGCTGCCGAAACATCATTAGGTGATCTGAACCGGGTACCCTCACTCGGTTCACTTTCTTTCCCTTCCCTTGGCAGGGGATGGTTACTCTGTACCCTCCCCCCCTATCTTCAACTGGTGAGGCATGGGCCTGCCCCACTGACTTTTGGGGTTATCTTCACTATTGACTCCATATTTCTGTCTTTCACCCCCCAGTCTTCAGTCTCCCTTTGCTCTCTAGCTATCTTGCGACTAGCATTTGACCCTTGCCAAAACTACACAAGCCCCACACAAAAATTTAAAAAATAATAAAAAATGAACTATAACCCGTATAACTTTTATCTCTTTCAGTCTGACCCAATTTCTAGCATTTCTTCCCCCCTCCACTTTTTTTTTTGGTCCTAGCCACTGAAATCTCAGGAAATTAGGTGGCAGGACCTGCCAGAGTAAATAGTAAATTTCTAAAATACTGGTGTACCTGGTCTGCCTCCACAAGGTATAGTGTGGGCAACGGTGGGTCTCATTTGAGACCCAACGGCTAAAAGACCAGATGAACAATGGTACAAAACATTACACACTACAATATCCATACACTTTTAAACCTCTGGCCTCTACAGTGTTTTGTATCACACCACAATGTATATTATGCGGAGATGGGGGAAACCCCTGGTGCCGTTAGACGCTAAAAAACACTATACCTATAGTATTAGCACATAAGAACAACCTGTCCTTAGTATCTTTAACACCTGCTGCTCTCAATGGTTTTATAGGAATGTGCCAGTAGAGATGTTTCATCAGCATTGAATGCTCATATTTGACAATGTAATTTTCAGCTGGTTCATGATCCAGAAGCTTTTTCACCACAGATTTCTATATTTTATACCATTCAACCTTCTGAATATATATACTCCTTCAATGTTCAGTTAATATATTCTAGCTTGTTTGATAACCAAATTAGTGGCATATGTTCACTTCATTGTCAGTGAAGAACTTGGAAGTTTTCTTCAAGTATTACAGTGACTTAAATCATTCTTTAGTAAGACACCAATCAGTAACTTAGCTTTCTGTGCTATTGATAAAGAAATGCTTCCTTCTCTTTTCACTATTACCCATAGGGATAATTGCTTTGACATTTTTACAATGAAATTAAACTCAATGAAAAAATCAGCAGCAGGCATGTTACTGGTAGCACTGCTGAGATCTGCCCGTGCTATGCTTATATCAACTTGTCAAATGTATTAGATATGCAATAGCATGGCAGTATAAACACATGGACAAGGAACATTTCAGATTTTATTTGTGATCTTGATAAGATCCATCTTTCTTAATTATGATAGTATTATTCAACAATTGAATAATTGTTGATTAAAAAGCTTAATTTCTAATGTTAAACTTAGTTTTAAAACTCTTGATCTGGTTATCAAGAGTGACCCTAAAAGTACTAAATGTCCAGATAAAGAAACCACTAGGTAGCAGTGATCACAACCCATTGATAACAGATTTACTTAAATCTGAGTAAAGTACTATCAAAGGTTTAATTCACAATAAACTGTTTAAATCCTTTTCAGTGGAACTAACTGATGATAGTAACTACAAATTCTAAACAAAGAATGGGGATGTAATAGTAGCTAAGCCTTTTATACTGACTAAAATTGTTCAATGTTTAGACCTAAATGGACAGATGAACTGAGACTAATGGCAGAAGAAAGGTAAATTGGATAAGTTAGGACAAACCTTAAGTAAATAAATTACTTTCCAATAAAATCAAAAGTTAAGGCAAAGAAAAGTAGATAAGAATTTCTCTACTTATTTTAACACCAAAGGAATGAACTGCACTGGCCTACTAGATATGAATAGCATAACAGAAGATCTTGTTCAGGTTGCTAACAAACTATTTTTAGAAGAATAAGAAATTTACCTTAATGATATTAGTATAAAACAGAGCTATGATGCTCAATATATTCTGTTGTATTTCAACATTTGTAGAAGAATAAGAAATTTACCTCAATATATTTAGAATCTTCTATAATATTTCTCCAGAAATTTATCTGCATTGTGTTAATGTAGACTTCCACTGAGAAGTGGAAGAGAACTGTTGAAGCTTAAGTTAATAAGGCACCTAGGGTTGATAGTCAACCTAGTTATATTAGGAATAAAGATATAAAAACTTGTCCATAATTATGAGAAAATCCTTGACAGCAAACAGTTTTCAGCCATGTTCATTACTTCTAAATAAAATGAGATTTGTTTTATTTTAGACAATTAGAGATACTTCATTCTAAACACAAAACTTAATTTTCAATTGTCATTTCCCATTCATAGATAGGTATATACTGTTTAAAAACAGTATATATATTCTTTATTGCTAATAAGTACAGGACATGTACTAGAGACAATACTCAACATGGCGACATGGCCAGGAGTTTTACATTATAAATGAAATTAATTGGCAAAAAGGAAAAAAATTACTGTTACATGGAAATTAAGAGTTACAAACATGTAACTTATGAGTTACAAACATGTAAATTGTAATAATGAAAAATGAGGACTAAACGTCATATGGAGGAAATTATCCCAGTTCCACAGATGGAATCCACTCGAGGAGCATGTGACGGTATTTGTAGTTGGTAGCTAATTTCTGAAGGTAGACTCCAAGACTGAGTAGTGCCTGAAATTTGGGGAGTGCCTGGGCAGGTAGGAACCGACTACAGTTTCAACCGGTTGTATTTGAGGATTAGTGTGGGCTCTGACCTCAAGGATGGCGTAGGATTGTGCCACTGACAAAAATCCCAGCAGTACTTGTTTCATATTCTAAACTTGCTGAATAAATTGATACATCAATACCAAAAATTACCTAGACTGAAATCTCAAACCCATCTATGCATTTCTCTGAAATGATTTTCTACATCAATTTCAGGTCAATTGATCTTTTAGTGGTTGGAGGACATTCCAGTGATCAGGAACGTTCTACTCATAACAATCTAAAATCTTATATGCAGATCCTCTTAGGCTATACAGGAAATATTTTCATGGTATATACATTCATTTAGTAGTCAATATAAATGTGAATACATTCAGTCATTTTACTTTTAAAAAAAATTTGCTTGGTTAGATTTGTTGAAAAACAAGTTATCACCAGGTTGCCATATGTTGTAATTTGTTCAACTAGAACATTTACAATATCAACAGCCAGATTCCTGGCTACATCACAAGCAGGAATCTCGTCTGAATTGACAGCTTCCTGGCTCCTGTCCCAAGGAGCCAGCCAGATATCCTTTATCTAGGCTGCCCTTAGCCCATCCACTGGAATGGAAGAAAGGATAGCCATAGTCAGAGAGTAAGTGATCAAGTTTTGGCATATAAGCAACCAAGGCTGTGGTGTGCCTGGTCTAGCTAAGGGATAGAAAGATAAGGGGAAAAAATAAGGACAGGACAAGACAGCTGGATGATAGTAGGGCATTAGTACAGAAAAGTCAAGGGAAGAAAGTATAATATAAGGCAACCATCAAGAAAGGGATATACTATCCATTTAGATCACTCTGGGTAGTGATCTAAATGGATAGTATATCCCTTTCTTGGTGGTTGCCTTATAGGGGGAAGTCTGCTGTGATCTAAGATCACAGCAGACATTCCCCTATCTTCAGATCCTTTTTCATAACCACAGATGAAGAAATATCATACAATCTAAGAAATGAAGCCAACCTAAAGATTCTCCTTTTCAGAAAAGCCATAAGTCAGAAAAGCATAAAATACAGAGGTGCTAAAACCTGGAACAAACTTCCTGCAAAAATCAAAAATGTCACTTCACTAAATAAATTCAAGAAATTACTAACTGAACACATTACTAGGGATGTCTGATTCAAATTACCTTCCACTCAACTCCTGGATTTTAAAAACACCAACATGGAAATAATGTACAAATGTTAAAGGAGACAGTTGGCAAATAGTTTGTAAATTTCTGTGCATGTATCTCATCATTTTTCTTTTCTCATTTAATTGTAAAAATGTTCACAATGATGTTATAAGTAGTGATGCTCTTTGAAGTCTTCTGTAAAGAAATGAAATACAAAAAACTCAAATTTGTCTTTCCTGTTGAACATTACCTGTACAATTTCAGAACTGTACATTTTTCAATTGTATATTCATCATTTTTTAAGGGCATACCCCTAAAAAGCCATTGGCTTATGTGTTGTTCTCCCTCCCTTTTTGCTGTTATCTCACAAAAAAGTAACAAAATAGGGATAAATAAATTATTATTAGTAGAATAGAAGGGGAGGAACTAGGAATTGTGATAGTACAAATTATCCAATTGTATGCATGTGTGTAGCACATGGATTCAGGTATACCTGAATTCCTAAATCCAAGATTGGGATTCAGTTAAACAATACATGAAGACTGCAAGACCACAGGTTAATTGAGAAGTTATCCCACATCTAAAGGGAATGGGAGCCTAGTTGTCAAATGAAAGTTCAAAATAGTTTTAAACTTTGCAGCAATGTGATTTACCTGCTATAGCATATGACATGCACTAGAGTTACTGGCAGTTATTTTAGAAAATGCCTGGAAACTGTTCAAACAGCTGCCCAACTATACCAAGCTTTCCCAACAAAGCTAGATCTATCAAGTCTGATCTAAAAGTTGGCAGCTATAATTTACTTATTCAAATGTTTAAGTTTCTACAGGTGCATGTTACTTATAAATATGAAAAAAGACCAGATATATTCTAAAAGTGTAACTTAAACCTGGATTTGTTCCTTTAAATATTTAGTTTAAAGTCAAATAGTTTTGCTCAGGCTTCTGAAGAATGCACTTCCACTTAATAGTATACAATGAACATCAGTCCTACATTAAGGACTTGCCTTACACTTCAATCATGGCATCCTGTCACATTATGCTTACCTTTTCTAGGTAAAAACTAACCTCTAAATAAAGATTAAAGTAAAAATATCAAAGAACACCAAGTTATTTAAAGAAAGGTCACTTTTAAACTTAAATTTAAAAAATATTGAATAAAACTAAGATTTCATTAAGCTGTCAAACTACAGTACAGTACTTTCAAATGTAGTTGAATATTTTAAATCAAAAAAAAAAGTTAGATAATATGCACTATCATGTTTCAGTACATGTTAGCAAAAAATAATTTGAAACCAAAATGACTTGTGCAACTAATTGCATTGCATTTCTGCTCATGTGTTATATATTTATTCCTCCAAACACATGGAAACAACCAAATAAAATTATGAAAATAATCTGAGAAGGGGTTAATTGTATGCATAATTAGCATAGGCTGCAAGAAAGCAAGCATCAGCCAAAAACATCCCATTTCACCCATCCATTCACCCCAAATGCTTGTCTAGCTCTGCTGTGAACTTAAGTTTGACCTCCACTACAACAGATGGAAGCCTGTTCCAACTATCAACCACCTGCTAGCTAAAGGCAAAATTCCATATATCTATTGTATAAGTCTTTCCTCAATTTGAATTCATATACCCTCAGATTAGTAATTTGAGGGAGTCCTCTCCCTCAAATTACTAATCTGAGGAAGAATTGTATTTATACAAAGAAATTGCAAGATTTGCTAACATGCCTAAACTAATTCTCTAGTGAGGACTGTATACCTAATATAATAGACTTAATACAATAGTAATGATATACTTTTATAATTAGTAAAAGTTGTACAATTACAATATAATTACACTAGTTTTATATTATACAGCACAAACTTATTATAAAATTAGACAATTAAAGAATCATTTGGGTTGGAATATTGAGATAAACACAATGCCAGAGCTATGACTAGTGCAAAGAAAGTTGCACACTTTAAGCTATTGCATTTAAAGTAAAATAGTTTTCCATCAGGAATATTCACCACCCTTGACATACCAGTCCCCAAAAAATTAGGCCCTTGCCACTGAAATCTTTGGAAGTTAGGTGGCAGGGCCTGCCAGAGTACTATAATAATCTACTGAGTGTCTCACCTGCTTCCTCGTGGCTAAGTGTGGGCAACAGTGGATCCCACCAGGGGACCAATGACTAAATGGTCAGAGATACAACTGTACCAAAATGTTACAAAACACTACTCCCACACTTAAATCACTGGCCTCCACAAAGTACTGCATCAAAAAAGTATACAATGCAGAGATGGGGAAATCCATGGTGCTGTCAGACAGCTAACACACTTTCACACCTATAGATCTAATTCAAGCCCTAAGATCTGTTAACTTTTAATGAAAAGTCAGCTTCTGAAATATATGGCTTTTTGCTCAAGCTTTGACATGGACAGACTACAGCTCTCATTTCATAATGGAGTACATCAGCTTTTACAAGGAAGAGCTAATCATCTGTAAGAACTTAGTTTCTGGATGCAACAAAGTCTAAGACCTAAACATGCCTGGAAATAGCTATTAGCATATACTGGAGATATTGACAAACTTGAATAGTCTGAATTTATCCTTGCAAAGTATGGAGAGTATAATCCAAACTGGAGCTATGGAGTAAACCTAGTTGTAGTAAAACTAGATAGAGCTTTGTTTGAGATCTTAACTATACTCATAGTTTGAAAGTTTAGTACCCCTTCCCTATCAGAAAAGGGCAGTTAAATATCTTTGTTCCCTACTAAATCAGGTAGTGTTACTTATGCTGTTTGCAAAGCTAATTCTTATAGGAGATGATACAATCAAAGTCATGACTGTGTTCACCAACAGAGCATGAAATTGAGTGCAGACTTGAATTGACAGAATTATGATGGCTTCAGGAATATGGTTCATGCCTTGAAGGATTAAGAAACCCATCAAGCACTCAGATGGCCAGCCCAATTTAAGCCCTTGCTCCAGCATCAGACAACACATCCTCTGCAAAGATCTTTGCTCCCAAAAGTAGCAATAGTTGGTGTCTCAGTTATCAAGGAAGTGAAATATTGTACAAAAGGACAGGTGGAATACAACTACAGTATGTCTGCCAAGTTCTAAAGCAGATGATAGGAGTTATCACCTAAGGGCACAAAGATGGTTATATTTTATTAGCATTAGTAGAGGCATTTGATGCAAGAAAGCAAGCTTATGCAGCATCAGCCAAAAAAAACCCACTTCCACTTCACCCCTCTGTTCATTCAAAATACCTGTCCAGCTGAGCCTTAAACTTATTTAGGCTATCAACCTCCACCACAAGGGATGGAAGTCTGTTCCACCAACCAACCACCCGCTGGCTAAAGGCAAATTTCCAGCACGTCTATCCTACATCTGTCTTTCCTCAATTTGAATTTATGCCCTCTCAGGTGATTTTTCTGAGCTAGAGGAAGAATCCCATCAGCATTGAGCATGCTTAAACCATTCAAGGCTTTATACACCTCTATCAGATCACCTTGCTGGTGCCTAGTCTCCAGACACTAATTTGCAAAACTTAAGCCTTTCTTCGTAAGAGCACCCCTTTGTTCCATTCACTAATCTTGTTGCCCTTCTCTACTCATTCCAGCAGCTCTACATCCTTCTTGAAATGAGGCCTCCAGACCTGTATACAGTACTCTAGGTGTGGCCTGACCATCGCCTTATACAATGGAATAATCACCTCCTTATCCCTGCTGGAAAAATCCCTGTATATCATTGACAATACTCCATGAGCTACACTTGCAGCCCGTCTGCACTGCTCAGAGAACTTCATATCTGCCTGCACAACCACCCCCAAGTCCCTTTCATTATCTACCACTGTCAGTGTAGTACCACAGAGTTGATACATTGCTCTGGGGTTGCTGTTTCCCATGTGTAGTACTTTACATTTGTCAATGTTAAACTTCATTTGCCACCTCTCAGCCCATCTGCTCAACTCTTCCAGATCCTGTTGCAGCAGCATAGTGTCAGTAGTGTCCTTGACAACCCTGCCAACCTTTGTATCGTCTGCAAACTTGGACATTAAGCCCGATATACCATCATCAATATCATTTATAAATACAGAAAACAATAATGGACCCAACACTGATCCCTGAGGGACTCCACTAATAACATCAGTCCACGATGAGCAGTGTCCATTGATTACCACTCTGTCTTCTCCCCCTCAACCACCCCTTTATCCATAGCAGCAATTTGCCTCCAATGTCACACTGCTCCAATTTGTGTAGCAGTCTTCCATGTGCAACAGTATCAAAAGCCTTTCTAAGATCCAAGTATATAATATCAAAGTTACTCCCTGCATCCAGTTCTTTTGTGACTGCATCATAGTATCCAATCAAGTTGGTCAGGCAAGACCTCCCCTTAACAAAACCATGCTGTGTCTGAGCTATAACTGAAGTCTTGTCTAAATGATCCTGCAGTGCTTCTTTAACCAGTGCCTCCATTAATTTTCCTGGAACAGAAGTTAAGCTCACAGGTCTATAATTACTTCTGTCAGCCTTTGATCCTCCTTTGTGAATTGGGGTCACATTTGCACATTTCCAGTCTATGGGTACCTCCCCCAAGTCCAAGGAAGCTCTCATAATTATGGCTAAGGGTTTGCTTACTTCCTTTGCTGCCTCCTTTAATATAACTGGATAGATCCCATCCATCCTGGGTGCCTTTCTTGTGTTTATCTTCAACAGTTTCTCCTCCACTTTACTCCCAGTTATTTCAAGATTCTGTAGCTTACTGCTAGAGTTGAATACACCTCTGGCATTCTCCTCGCTGAATAACTCCTCATGTGTGAATGTCGATGCAAAATATTCATTTAGTTTGTTAGCTACCTGAGCAGGATCATCAACACTTGACCCATCAATATCAAGTGGACCAATCTGATTCATCCCCTTCCTTCTAGAGTTTACATAAGTAAAGAACTCTTTGCTTCTGTGTCATGTGTTAATTTGTATGTATCCCATGCATTTTTCTTCTCTGCCATATGCCTCATTAGTTCATCTGACATCCATTTAGGCCTAAACCTTGAACAATATTTCTTAGTTGGTATGTAAAGCCTAGTAGCTTCCAAGATAAGTTCTTTGAATGCTTCCCATTTTGAATTTGCTGTTGGTAACATCATCAGTTGGTCCCACTGTATAGAATTTAAGTACTGTCTCAGTCCATCGTAGTCGCCTTTACGGAAGCAATAACCCTTCCCTTTACCCCTAATGGTAGTTACCTCTTTGAGTAAATTGCACTTCAGCACACTGATCACTGCCACCTAGTGGTTCATTTATCTGCAGATTCTTAATGCATGAAGAATCACTGCAGATAATCAAATCAAGAGTATTACTCCCTCTAGTTGCCTCCTGAACATGCTGATGTAGAAAACAATCATCCAATAAATCCACAAAAGTCCTGCTAGTGTGTGAGTAACCAGCCCCCAAATTCCAGTCAATATCTGGGAAATTAAAATCTCCCATTATAAGACACTCTGATTTACTGGCCCACTCTATTTCCCTGTACAGTTCCTTATTATACTCAGTCATTAGGCCTATAGCACACTCCTACTCTCAATTTTGATCTCCCAATGTTTATGTCACACCAAACTGACTCCACACTGCACTGTCCAGCGATGTCGACTGGCTTCACTTCCTTGGTTTTTGTGTTTCTTAACTAATAGCATAACCCCTCCTCCCTTCCTATCCTGTCTATCCTTTCTGTAGACGTTGTACTCCCCAAATTGCAGTTCTGCATCCCTTATATCTGTGTGACACCACGTCTCTGATATCCCAACAATATCTGCCTTCGATGTTTTGAGCAATACCTCAAATTCAAATTTATTTACTAAACTCCTAGCATTGGTGTACATGCAAGTATACCTGCACCTGTTTCTATTCTTAGCTATCCTAACAACCCATGTGTTTACTTGTACCGCAATGGCTCCCAGCAGTCTCTGAAATACCATGCATCTTGTTTTTCAGGCTTCTGCTCATTCTAATAGAAGCAGTGCAAGAATCTCTTTCACCTCTGCCAGTGGCTACTGTCAATCTATTGGTCTTTGTCTCCCCCCAAGCTAGCAGTTTTCCGACCC
The DNA here is from genome assembly GCF_048544385.1 of Mastigoproctus giganteus. Classification (NCBI taxonomy): domain Eukaryota; kingdom Metazoa; phylum Arthropoda; class Arachnida; order Uropygi; family Thelyphonidae; genus Mastigoproctus; species Mastigoproctus giganteus. The sequence goes on along the minus strand of NC_143586.1, from coordinate 91,934,680 downwards.
ACCTAACACTGCCTCGATAGCATCAGCAAATATTCTTGCACCCTTTCTATTTAAGTGTATCCCATCCCTGTAGAAGCAATCTCTCCTGTTAACAAGTACAGTCCAGGCTGAAAAAATTCTACCCCTTGAGCCTTGCACAATCTTTCCAGGGCAGAATTGATCGACAAGGCTCTCATCATATACTCCCTCCTATCGTGTCTGGGCAGGATTGCAGACACTTTCAAATTCAACCCTAATTCTCAGCTTTTGTTCAACAGTGACCTGTACTTGTTAAGTAATTCTGCCGGTCTCCTACTCTTAATATTATTAGTGCCAACGTGTACAACTATCACCTTTTGTGCCCTTAAAAGATGATATTCGCTCTACGTCATCAACCTTTGCCCCTGGCAGACATACCCTGGTCCTGTTTCACCTATCTTTTTTACAAAGCATGTTCCCCGTTTCCCTGACAATAGTCACCAACAACTACTAGTTCCTTCGGGACCAGCGCATTCTGCCTTGGGGGTTGCCTCTGTGTCACGTAGTGCCCAAGTGCAAGCTCTGGCATTGATGTGGGCAGCTGAGAGCTTGATGGGCCCCTCAATTTAGTTTCTTCGAGGGCATCCACCCTGTCCTCCAAGCTCTCATATAAGCCCACAAGAACGCTGAGTTGTTGACTGATATCGATACTCCTTGCATCACGCACACACAAAGACATCCCCCATGGCAGTATCATGTCCCGTACCCGATTGCTCTGCAAACATCAAGCAAACAGTGCATTTTATAAGGCTGTGAGTCAGAGGACAACTGCCCCCCTCAGTTCTGCTCTGAGCCACAGCACTTCCATTAGCTTGAGCCTTTTGCTTTGCTGCTCTGGTCTGAGTCATGATTCTATTAATTTATTAATTATGTTATTAATTATTACATTTGTAATCTAAGTCATTATGTATTTATTTAAACGTACAATTTAACTGGAATATAACTGGAATATACAATGGCACTAATGATATTAAGAGTAGATTGAGGATTTAATTAACAAGTACAGAGCAATGTTGATAAAGTTGCAAATTAGGACTGAAATTGAGTCTGCAATTCTGCCCAGATATGATAGCAGGGAACAGATAAGGTGCTTCTTTCTGGGAGTAGAAACTCAGAAATAGTCTGTAGTTGCTAACAGGATGGAGAAATGCTGTCACTCAGATTAAGGATTCAGAATTTGAATATAAGGAGTGCAATGAGTACGGAAAGAACAGAAGTAGGGGAGGGATCATGTTAAAGCACAATCTAAGGCAGTACATCCAGTGAATGTGGGTGGCCAGTGCAATGTTGAATGAGTTTTCAAAGACATGGACTAGGAAAACATGAGGGTAGGGGTGTACTATAGGCCTCATGATGGATGGGTATAATCAATCAACTGTACAGACAGTAGGCCAGTAACAGAATTTTATAGGGGTTAACTTTCTAGTAAGGCTGGACCTTGGCTGGGCAACCAGAGTAGTAGGACTTTATAAAACTGAATGATTGTTTCTACACCATGTTAGAGAGGCAACAGGAGAAAGCAATACTCTTGCTCTGATTATCAATAGCAACCTTTCATGCATTAAGAATCTGCAGATATGACCCATTAGGTGTCTGTGATGATAAGTGAATATTTATGTAGGATTTAAATGGCAAGGGTGTCTAAGGTGACTTAGTAGTCAGTTTAAATTCTTTGAAGTTGGATTAGTAGATGCAGAAAATTAAAAATGGGAAGCACTCATGGATGTTATTGTAAAACTACTACACTTTATAACAATTAATAGACAATGTACAGACCTAAACAAATGTCAAGTGAACTGATGAGACTTGTCAGTGAAGAAAAATGCATGGGGTGCAATAAATCATTGTGATACAGATAATGTACATTAGATATTAGTCTGAAATAAAGTCAAAGGAGGTTATGCAAGCAAAAGCAGATTGAGAAGACTTGTTTACATTAACAGTAGAGGAAAGGGGCTGAATCATATTTGTCCACTTAATGTTAGTTTAGCTGTTGATGAGCCTGTAAGTTGAAAAATTTAATAGATTTGCATTTACATGAGGAATTTTAGGTATGGGGATGCAAGTCATCCTGCCAGAGCTGAATGATTGATAACTGAGAGGGAACAGAAATTGTTGAAACTAAAGAAGAGTACTTGGGGTGGATGGGATCCATTCATTTATATTAAAGCAAGCAGCAAAAGAACTTAGTAAATCTCTAGCCATATTCATGATAGCATTATTGGATTCAGTAGAAGCACCTGTGGACTGAAGATATGCAAATGTTTCCCTAATTCAAAGACATGAATAATTAGACCAGTTAGTTTGATTTTCATTCCAGGAAAAATTATGGAGTCACTGGTTAAAGTTACAGGATTATTTAGACAGAAATTTAGTTATACTAGTCACAGCATGTATTTGCTAATGGGCAGTCTTGTCTGACAAACTTATTGGATACTATGATATAGTAACAAACTAGATGCAAAAATTTGATATTTTTATTCAAGAAAGCTTTTGATACTGTTGCATGTAGACTGCTACACAAATTGGAGCAGTGTAATATTAAGGGCAGGTTGAGTGGAAGAAGACAGTTATCAGTGTGCACTATGTTTTGGAGTAAGGTTATTAGCAAAGTCCCTGGAACTGTACTGGGCCTCATTGACATTAAACCTAATGTCAAACAAAGTTTGTAGATTATACCAAGGTTGCTAATCATAGTAATCAGGATATAGTAATGCAACAAGATCTGGATAAATTAGATAGGGCTAAGTGGAAATTAAAGCTTAATAATGTCAAATGCAAGGTACTGCATAAGGGTAGCAATAACTCCAGAGTAACAACTGTGTGGTGCTACACTCATTGTGGAAAATGAGAAGGATCTGGGGATAGCTGTGCAGTCTGATATTAAGTTCAGAGCAGTGCAATAGGGTGCCAGGACAATTCATGGGGTTTTGTCAAAAATACAGGAATTTTGCCAGCAGGGATAAAAAGGTGATTATCCCATTGCATAAGCTGTTTAATGCTTAAGGCAATGGGTTTGACCAAATCTTGAGATTCACCAAATCTTGAGTTTGACCAAATCAACAGATTCACTTGTATTACATACAAGTGAATCTGTTGGAACAGATCCAGAGCAACAAGATTGGTAAGGGGAGTAAGAGTGCTACCAGGAAAACCTTGGGTTTTCCTAATTTTAGCATTTGCAGACTATGCACCTACAAGGAAATGGTGTTTAAGGCAGGCCCATGCAGAGGGGTTATGGGGCCTTATTTTATGTTGACTAATCTTTCTTGATTGGGCCCTAGATCAGGGCCCTGGTGTGGAACATCAATGCACCCCCATTTACACAGCCCTGGTTTACAGCCTTGAATGGCTGGAGTAAGCTCAATGCTTATGGAATTGAGACTACACAAAGATAAATTCAAGTTGAAGGATGGTTGTGCAGAAGTACCTTTAGCCAGAGTGGTTGATTGTTGGAACAAATCCCAACCAGTGTTGTGCATGTTAATAGTTTAAATTCAAGGAACTGGATAAACTCTTAAAGGGGATGAACAGGTGAAGTGAGAAGTGTTGACTCTTTGGCTGATTCTGTATAAGCTTTTTCTTTCATCATTTTCCATTACTATATTGATAAAAGATGTACAATGTTTAATGGCAAAAAGGTATTTTATTACTTATAAAACTAGTTGATATTTTAGTTTATGAAGTACTTGAAGTATTTAATGATTTTGACTTAAAATCTGTAAGTTTGGTTAAGCAGGCTGGTATTGATAATATAGAATTAGTTTCCCCTAGAAAACTATTGCATATACAACTTAATCAAGTTTTCCTATTAATTGGTTGCCCTAGAAGCAAGATTTAACTATGTAAAAGTCTATCAACTGTTTTACATAGTTTTGTCTAATTCTAGGATTAATTATGATAGAAGTATTTTCAATACTTTGTTTTCAAAAATTATCTAGATTCATTGTTCATTACTATTGTTAATGAACAATGAAATTAATTTGACTATAATCTTACCTCAAAGTATGCAAGTTCAAGAATTTACTTACCTCCAATATCATAATAATGAAAAGAACAGATGCTGATGGAGTAGCCAGTTTTTCAAGTATGAAGTCAACTACTTCTGCACAATCCTGCAAGTTAAACATTAGTAGCTGGGTAGTTGCAACAAGTTTACTGGTGATAATTTTCTTAATACTTGACTTTTAAATATACTGACAGGCTATTATTCTGACAATAGCATGGCTGTTTTTGCTAAATGTTTTATTCTAAGTTTGAATTGATTATATTGTTTGTCAAATTGGACAAAGTTTATAATTTATATTAAATTAGCATTATTTTCATTAACACTGGGAAAATGTACCACAAGCATTTCAGGTTGTTTGAATTATATTTTTCTAGAAAAAAAATTGATTTTAATAGTACTTTAAAATTTTAAACATTTTTAAAACCTTTAAAGTTGTGGAGGATTAAGTACTTAAATGAAATGAATGTCAAGTATATTATATAAGTAATATCATTTATTATCCATAACTACAGTTAAAATATTCTGGTAGACATGATCTAAGGATGCTGTTACTTAATTGTTACAGGTGATTCTCTTGCAAATCCTTTTGCAGTATTTGTAGCTATTGAGCACAAGAAAGTTCTTTTGTATATACATTAAATACAAAGACTGAAAACATTTTATGGATAAATATTTCAAGAAAAAGTACTGAAAGGAATTCAGTCATTAGTCAAGAGTCAGATAATTGAGTATACTTCTACATCTGACTGTAGAGAAATCACCAAGGGCAGATTATATTAGTCACATAATTGGCTATAATTCTGTTTGAGTCAAATGTTACAGAATATTTGAATGTTACTGTATTAAGTGATGATACACTGACAAGAGGCATTAACGTTTGTTAATACTGACTTGCCTCCTTTGCAATTAACAAGGCATGTCCAGAAAGTTCAAACTTGAGTTTCAATATTTTGATGTCCTTTTATTTTAGGTCATTTGCCTTTTCCTGAAGATTGAAGTTTTCAAAACTTCAATAAATCAATTCTGTTCTTGAAGGATGGATGCAATATTTAAAGTCACTGGAGACTAGGTTTGGGATTTAAGGTAAGTTGGTTTAGCTGTTAAAACTTTAGTTTTAGCAGTTTTAGGTTTAACAGAATCCTGCATTGTAAATTCTTTATTCCAGTAAATAATTCAGAATTACTCTTCAAAATTTAAGGTTGGTCATATTACCTGCTGGTTAAGCAAGTAATTTTGGGAATTATGCTATATATGCTTCCACACAGCACCACCTTCCTTTTAATGTTTTGACCAAGAAGTTAATATCTTAGGATCCATGATAAACTTGTCTCATTACCAGTAATGATCATAGAAATTTCTTTTGAAATGGTACTAAAGAACACAAGTTTATAAGAAGAAATAAGCATGTTGGCAGTGTTGAGTTATGGGACTCAATCCTTAGGCATTTCAATATGGGTAAATACTTGTTTTTGGTGCTACCAATGCCTTTTAATTAAAGCTTGCAATTTTTTCTAGAGTATTTATTGATAGGTTGTCTTCATCTTTGAAGACCTTTGATTTTCCATCCACACATTTATCTTATTGTATAAGAGATACAAATGTGGGGTAATAATATAAAAGTGCAACTCCCTTTATATACTTATATTTACTTCGTTTCCTTTCAGAAGGCCTGTTTTAATTTGATGTATCATTAGAGAAATTTAAATAATACAAGTTAAAGTATTTGCATATACTATGTAAAGAAGTGTTTTATAAGTCATTAAATGTTACTATTATTTGCAAAAAACTTGCCTTTAGTTCATCTTATTTTCCAAACTAATTTTAGCAACTTGCTAGACATTTGTCAAGCCAGTTACTCAGGACAGATATGTAAGGTATAAGATCTAATTAGTGCCAAAGCTAAATTATCCAGTTAAATGTAAACTGGATAAGTTCCTTAAACTGAAGCTCATCTTCAGTCAAGGCCAACTCTCAATAACCACAAGGTTTCAATAAATGAAAAACTAGAACACCTTTTTGCTAAATTCTAAAACTTCTGTAGTGCTAACTGAGTGGCTGTACTCCTATACTATGGCAACCTAGTTATTTGGGCTTTCAATTTCATTCTTGAATTACAAATTCTTGAATAATAGGCTATATTATTGAAAAAATAAGACAACTTTTGATCACTAAAATCTTCATAAAACATGTATTCTGGCAGTATAACACAATGAAAGAAATAACTGATATATAAACATTTAATCACTGATTAAACTAAATCTTTAAGTGGACTACATATGTCATCTGAATACTAGTAGTATTGCTTACAGAATGCAACTAAAGCAAGTCAATTTCACTGTCATATGCCTCCTATCTCAGAATGTCCTTCCAATATTCTACCATAAATGTTTTTGGGAGTGTTACAATACACTCCCAAAACTAAATACCCATTCATGCATCCCAAATCATGTTTGGTGGTTGTTACTCAAACCATTGGTGCATTGTGTTCACCCACAATGTCAATCTAAGGTTGACATTTATTTATAATAATGAGTAGCTGTTTGATACTGAGAGCAACTAAATTAAGATGTTTTATATTTATAATATATCTTTCATGATCAAAAGATTAATATAGCCATGAAAATGATCAATCTGGCTTCATAAGCCAATTTAGTTATAACCTCAATCATGAAGCAGTAATCTGAATAAAGATTTCAAACAAACTAAATACCCTATATAGTTTTCATCATGAGTGATACTAATTTTTGGAAAAATTTTAGCAAAATTAAAGTTTCACTGACTTTATCAAGTCAAATGTATTTAAGTTTATAACTGAAAGCTTGACTGAAGTTACAAAAGCATAGAGATCAGCCTTTCAACATTGCTATGTTAAGGCTTACTGAAATGTCATCCTTTTGGCCTTGGACAATAATCCTTTATATAAATTTCAATTTATATTTAGTTGGCATTAGGCTCAAATTTTTCTTTAATGCAAAAAAGGTTTAACTGAAAAAAAAGTTTAAATCTATTAACTTACTCACTGGCCAAAAATTAGAAGTCTTTTCCAATTAGCATCAAATATATAAGGTGCTACCCAAGAGTTCCCAAACTATTTATAAAATAACTAAGCATTAGAGGCATATGATGCAAGAAAGCAAGCTTATTCAGCATCAACCAAAAAAAAAAGACTGCTCCATTTCACACCTCCATTTGTTCCAAATACCTGTCCAGCTCAACCTTAAATTTATTTAGGCTATCAACTTCCATAAAAGGAAGTAAGTCTGTTCCACCAACCAACTACCTGCTGGCTAAAGGCAAACTTCCACACATCTGTCTTTCCTCAATTTGAATTTATGCCCTCAGGTGATTATTCTTAGCAAGAATAAGAATCCCATCAGCATTGAGCATGTTCAAACCATTCAAGGCTTTATACACCTCAATCAGATCACCTTGCAGGTGCCTAACCTCCAGACACTGCAAAATTAGCCCTTTGTTTTTTTTTTTATTTGGTAGTTGTTGGCACATAGGCGTCTGTGGCCATAATGCACCTCCCAAGGTTTTTGCAGTACTTTGATCCAAGCTCGAGGCGGGAATCGAACCCGCGACCTTTGGGTTGCCAGGCAGGCACTTTACCCACCCGGCTAGCCCGGTCGGCACCCTTCTTCGTAAGAGCAATGCTTTGTTCTATTCATTAATTTTGTTGCCCTTCTCTGTACTCGTTCCAATAGCTCTACCTTAAAATGAGGCCTCTAGACCTGTATACAGTACTCAAGGTGTGGCCTGACCATTGCCTTATACAAAGGGATAATCACCTTATCCCTGCTAGAAAAATTCCTGTATATCATTGACAAGACACTGAGCTACTCTTGCAGACTGTCTGCACTGCTCAGAAAATTTCATATCTGCCTGCACAATTACCCACAGGTCCTTTGTTCTCTACCACTGTCAGTGTAGTACCCCACAGAGTTGATATGTCACTCTGGGGTTACTGCTTCCCATATATAGTACTTCATACTTACTTGCCCTGGGTCTTATTTGCCACTGTCATCTTTTAAGTAATCCCTTTAGTATAAATACTAATCCCAGCACTTCTCCCATGATTTCAATGAATTCTGAAAGTCCTTTGTCATAGTATTCAGCACCACCTGCTTTTTCAAATCTCCAAGCTTGATTTTCATTTGTTCAAAGAGTTGCAGGGAGCCAATTGTCATGTTGTATGCCAAAACTGTACCACAGTGAGATGTGTGGACCCATGGGTTGTTATGAAGGACCCAGTTTTGTGCCACTTCTCTGGATGTTTCCTCCTGACAGCTTTCCTTAACCACCCAGGACATTGCAATAGAACTTTGCATCATTTATCCCAGGAGGGACAAATTCCTTATGAATAATCTTGTCAATATCCAAAACAGACCAACATGGACTTTACATTGCTCCTCACTTGTCAGGCTTTCTTTGATCACAGCAAAGATGGGCTCTTCCACTGGGATGATTGTTGCTTGGTTATACTTATATACCCAACTTTTGTCACCAGTGATAATAGAAAGGAAGTTTTGATCACTCCTGACCTGTTCTTGAAGATCTCTGCTAACTTCCATGCAATGCTACTTTTGGTGTTCACTCAGTAACCATGGCACGAGCTTGGCCACAATCCTTCATGTTCAACTCCTGACACATACTGTACAATAGTCGTACAATGCCACAAATGGTCATGAATGGTCTACCTGTGGTCTTCATTGATTGCTGACTGAACTTTTGCAACATTTTCTGGGGTGGTGCTTGGATATGCAGAGTAATCTTTGTCAACCAACATTCAACTGTTTTTAAAAACTTGAACAGTGGTAAGTCTGCATCTGGCCTAAAGCATTGTCACCAAAAGCTTGTTTCAACTTATGGGTTTCTGCTGCTGTATCATTAAGGAAACAACTTGAAGCAAGCATGTTACTCTTTCACATCAGCCATTGCAACAATTGCAAACTACTTGAAACACTGCCAAACTGCACAAATATTCAATGACTATCCAGCCAAACACCATGTGGCACACGATTTCACAAAGAATGCATGCAGTGTTACCTAGTGTCAACTGAAAACTAGACAGTTCCCATGCAACATTCAAATTTTGGGCACATTTGGGTAGCACCTCAGATGTAAATACAAGTTGTCACATGAACAGAAGTTCTCTGGTACCAGATAAATACTGTATGCTATGTTAAGGCATCTTAGATCTGGTCATGTTGAGGATAGGTGATCTGATTTTCAGGAAGGCATTTGTTGGAGTATGTTTAGAAGACCAACAAACAATTTAGCAAAATTAAGAAAACAGGAAATTGCTTGTATCAAAAGCAACCATTTCAGAAGTATAAAACGAATGCAAGCCTAAAGGAGAATATATCTCTAAAAGGAAGAAATGTCAAATTACTCTAAGAACAGGAGTGCTGGAATGGAATTCAAAGCAAATTGTGTATCAATAGGAAATCTAGCATGCAGCAAGTGACTAAACAATTCATTTTAGACAAATTACCCATTTCTAAATGATTCAGTGGGAGTTAAACCTGAAACATGTACCTATACAAAACCATTTTTCTGTAAAAATACTAGGTTTTACTAGGGTAAAACTGCTAGTACCAAGGCTGGACTATGGATAAAGATCACATGGTCTAACAAAATCATGTATTTTTCACCAATGGTAGGGTGAAAGTATGGTTGTGAAACAAAGCCATTTTATCCAAACTGTCTCATTTCCACCACTTCAGTAGCTGGGTGTGGTATCATTGTATAGAATATGTACTGTTAGTATAGACTACTCCCTGTTAGGATGTAATGTTACCTCCATTAAACTTGTTGTATTAGACCAACTTAAATTTTTACCTGGATTACAGATTTTTAGATGACAATATCCACTGCAAAAATTGCATCTAAATGAGTCAAGGAACATTCAAGATTTCCAATCTTACCCTGGCTTCTTAATTCCCAGATTGAATCTGATTAAGAATCTGGGATATATTGAAGAGGGTAGTATGGCTTTGCAGTTCTTTACCAACCAGATAACCAAATATCCTGATGGAAGAATGGTCAAATATAGAGCTAGACTCCCTCAGACACCTAGTGGAATCCATGCCATGGATGGCTGTAATTAAAGAAAAGGTGGCCATAATGAATATTTAATAAAGGTTCTAAATTTGTCCAGTGAGTATTTTCCAAATACTTTCTGCAGAAGTCAGATTTTTTTAAGAGCATACAAGTATTCAAGGTCATTCTGCAGTATATTGTCTATAGGCTGAAAAAATTTATAGCAACTTGTGGGATATACTTATGTCCCACCTGTGATTTGACTATAGCCCTGATAAGATTTGAACCCAAATCACTCCAAATGATGAAGTAGTTTGCCTATGTACTGTCAAAGGAGATAAGATTGGTCCTAACCAGAATGCTTTCAAGAAGCACTTAATTTAGTGTACAATTTTATTAAAATACTATACCAATTACTGTATTCATCTTCCTTTGGCTATATTTTATATATAAAATAATGCAACAAGGATAGACAAACTAAATTATAAAATTTAATAAGGGCATATTTTTTATAAATGGATTTAGACATTTTATAGATTGATTTATACATTTAACTTGGTATAAGATCAAATACATTATACAGCTGAATTTCAGGCACGCTGTTTAGCAAATTAGCCATTTCATAGCTATGTATGTCATCTTATATGGGCATTGCTTTGTTACTTTGAAGAATGAATAGCCAAAGTGTTATTCCAATCCTATTTTAATTGGTGGTTCATGAGGCCAAATATTACCTTAGAGCTAATTAGCAGAATAGTAATATTATAAATAATAAATACAGCAAACTAGAATTGGAACAAGGCCAAATGAGTATACATCAGATAAGACTTACCAACCAAAGCTTTCCCAATGGCTTCATAGAGCAACCAGAAATAGAATTTGACTAATGAATAAGCTTAAGTATTTAAGGGTGGATGATGAACTAATAATAAAATTAACAGTATTACAGCTATTAAAATAACCTAATACTATTCAGTGTTAGCATCTGGGCAAGGACTGGTAACTTTTCTATAATAGAAGAGGCTTCAGTAATTCTGAAAAATAACCTATTTATATCCTAACTAAATGGAAAGATGCCTATGATATACTAAGAAAAATCAATTTAAATTTCATTTTTTAGTTAATTTTGTACTGCTATTGCATCTTAATTTTTGACTGGAGAATTATAGTGCTATCCTGAAGGCTGGGCAAATTCATATCTTAGCAATAAACTCATACACCAACCATAAGAATTTTACTGGAAATGAAAATTAAATTAAAATAAATAAAATTACTATATGTATTTACAAAAACTGATATTATAACAAATTAAATTATGTACATTGTAAAAACATTAAAACTAATAAAATCCTTGCAATAAAATACTAAAATAAACTGGATTAAAAGAAATAAAAATGGTAAGACACCTGGAGCTTTTGGAAGCATTGGCTTCCTTCCTCAGCAGTAACAAAACTTCCTGCAACATTTCCTTATATAACAGACTCACAGTACTTATAAACATGGTTTAGTTGGTGGATGGTCTGAACTGGAAGCAGGAACAGCTCGGTAGTGTGCCAAGCAAAACTGTTCATCCATACTTAGGACAATGGTTTCAAACAGAGGATGCATATCTCTGTCCCTATTCATGTTATTGTTGTCAGATGAACTGATTAAGCTCTCAAGCCATTTACAGTTCCAGAACCCATGCACTCAATCCACAATAACCACAAACCACATCCTCTGGGGAGATGTGATGCTGCCTCTCCCAGAAATGCTCTGCCACAGCAGACTTGTAATCAGTGGTTTTTATAGCATTTGCATGCTCCCCCAGATGATCCTTGAGCTGTCATTTTGTCTTGCCCACAACCGGGGCATTTTATCCTGTATACCACTCCACTACTCAGGTCCTTTGCTATTGGGTCTTTTACTTTGCTTTTGTAAAAGACCCAATAGCAAAGGACCTGAGTAGTGGAGTGGTATACAGGATAAAATGCCTGGATTGTGGGGAATGTTATGTGGGCAAGACAAAATGGCTCAAGGATCATCTGGGGGAGCATGCAAATGCTATAAAAACTGCTGATTACAACATGTCTGCTGTGGCCAAGCATTTTTGGGAGAGGCAGCATCAAATCTCCCCAGAGGATGAGATTATTGTGGATCAAGCACATGGGTTCTGGGACTGTAAATGGCTCAAGAGCTTACAAGTCAGTTCATCTGACAATATCATGAATAGGGACAGAGGTATGCATATGCATCCTCTGTTTGAAACATTGTCCTAAGTATGGATGAATGGTTTTGCTTGGTGGGCTCCCGAGCTGTTTCTGCTTCCAGTTCAGACCATCCGCCAACTGAACCACATGTATAAGTACCGTGAGCCTGTTATATAAGGAAGCCAATGCTTCTGAAAGTTTCAGTATGGTCTACACCTCAAGGAGCTTTGGCAGGTAAAAATGCTTGAATAGAAGACTATTTGCAGAAACAATCAAAATTGCCTAGAGACTGAGGCAATTTTGGTTGTCAAGAAAGCTAGTCTAGTTTGAGGAGCAATTTAATGCTAAAAGAAGTTTCCATTCTTGCACCATCCTAGTAGGAAAGGAACTTAGAATAGAAACAGGGGCCTGCTGAGGATTTAATGCTAGTGTAAAATATTAATCCAGGTTTCTTACTGTTTTTATCACTTAATCCTGTTTATTTTAGTATATTTTATTGCAAGGATTTTATTACAGTTTTAATGTTTTCACAATGTACATAATTTAATTTATTATATCAGTTTTTGTAAATACATAGTGTAGTAATTTTATTTATTTTAATTTGTAAATTCAGTTACAGTAAAATACTTATTTTTATGGTTGGTGTATGAGTTTATTTATTGCTAAGATATGAATTATAGTGCATTGGGACACTAGTGCTATGTCCCAGTGGTGCACAGAACCAAAGTTTAGCATTACTGTTAGATGACAAATGAAGGTAAGGGACACAAGGTTGTACTAATCCAAGAGGAGTTAACTAGTTTTAGTTTCTAAAGCATTAGAATAAATATTGCTACTTCCCTGAGATCTCCTTTGAAGTCTAGCTTGATATGTGGTCTGATGAATACCTATTGGCATTGTTCAAAGTTTGCTATATTTAAAATAGCATGGCTATAAATTTTATTCAGTTGCTAGTTAGCTTTCAAACCAATTTAGCCCCTAGTAACTACCACTCTAAGTCTAAAGAAAAAACTGATATTGGAATTACAAATAGCTATACAGAAGCTATTAATTTTTATTGAATATTTCTGTTCTACAGTTCCTGTAGAACAATGTCTATGTAAAGTGAATAAGATTAAATTCATGTGCATAGCTATAAAGAAGCCACTATTGTGGCTAACAGCCCTATATCATTAGTTAGCAAAAACTGGATAGCTCTTGAATAATAAACCTGCTTGGAATGCAGCTGTATAATCCATTTCATCTCACAAAATTAGACAAATTACAGTATCATTAATGCTATGCATTTGCAAATGAAATTTGATAGCAAGATCAATTCTTGGCAAGGACATCAATAGCAAGATTAGGCTTAATGAAAATGCCCTTTAATTTTGAATAAGCCTAAAACTTAGTTCTTGACAAGCCTTGACCTAGTTCACATTGGCCTTTAAGCTAATTGTCTAGAAGCTGTGTAAAGCTACTTGGTAAAGTTTCAGTATGGTCTACACCTCAAGGAGCTTTGGCAGGTAAAAATGCTTGAATAGAAGACTATTTGCAGAAACAATCAAAATTGCCTAGAGACTGAGGCAATTTTGGTTGTGTCAAGAAAGCTAGTCTAGCTTGAGGAGCAATTTAATGCTAAAAGAAGTTTCCATTCTTGCACCATCCTAGTAGGAAAGGAACTTAGAATAGAAACAGGGACCTGCTGGGGATTTAATGCTAGTGTAAAAAGATTTAAAGTTCTCCAGGAACAAGAGTAATGAGTTACTCAATGCATACAGTACTAGAATAAATAACTTACACTAAAAAATTTCCTTGGGAACAGTACTATAAGCAAGTGACAAGGTTAAGAAACATTAACCTGCAATTGATTATATTAATGTATACCAATGCTACTGGATATAATTAAATCAAATACATATACAAACAAATTAAGTAAAACAAATTTATCTTTTTGTGAAACTGATTGTTATTGTGTTTATACCAGATGATAAAAACAATTCAGTATGAATATGGATCAAATTAGAGTGAGCAAATGGAAGATGTTTTGGTTAAGTTGTACAAGCTTGCTTCCTTGAATCATATGCTTCAACTAAAGCTAAATGAAAGATTTAGCACACTGCACCAGGGTTAGAGAAAAAAGGATTTTGCTAAAGAAAAAAAAAGATTAGGAATTAAAAATGGGTAAAATTTATTTTACCTTGAAGAATCATCTATTCCCAATAATGGATCCACTCCTACTTTAACCCTTTATTGGTCACATGGCACATTAGAAATTTGGCACACCTATTTAAGGGTTAAGGTATTGAATGTAGTATGGTAGGCTATGCCAGATGTGACAGTATGTTGTAAACTGCAACCCTCCTAGGTTTTATGACTGTCAGGTGCATCAAGATTGGTCCAATAACCCAATATCCAGCCAACAGGAATTGTGCAGGGTTACAAAGGCCATAGTCAAACATAGTACAGTCATAACCAAAAGAGCATTTCACAATGCCCAACTTTCATCTTATCAGGAATATTGTAGCCAATCTCCAATTGGGTTCTACTCCAGCCAAAAAAATGTTTTGTTGAAGAAAGATGGCTCAAGAACAATACAAAACTGGAGGTTTAGAAAAATGTTTCTTGGTCTGACAAATCAGTTCTATTGTGGTGATGGAAGGACCAGAATACATTAAAAACAGCATTTTCCATGGACTCATCCTGCCAGGCATCAATACAAGATGGTGGCAGTATAATGGTGTGAAAAATTTGTTGCATATTGTTGTGCCACTATTATGGTGACCTATTGATGCTAGATGTACTGCCAATTTATCTGAAATCTTTTGTGGTAATAGTATCCACTTACAAATGGTTTTCCAACATAAAATACACCATGATACAAGGCTAGAATTACAGAATTGGTTCCATGAACATGAATTCATTCTATTATAATGGCCTCCTTATACAACAGGTATTCATTTGGATTGATCTGGTGACTAAGGTGGAATGAGCCAAGTGGAAATATACAACCATCAAATTTGTAACAAATGGCAGAAGCAAGAGTCAGCATCTGACACTTGATATTGTTTGGTCTATGCCATGAATCAAGTCAGTTGATAGGTAAAGGGGAACTTACTATAAGGCAAGTGTACCCAATAAAATTGGCTGATTAGTTTGGTGTAGCAATCTGTCAAAGGAGTTCACTACCCCTGATTAAGGCATCCACTTATCCAGGTGGTGACATAGCTGTTCTTGGAATCTACCGATTTGCTGGTTTGTCAATCTGTGTGTGCCGTTTATTTACCTCCACCAGTTTCTGAGGATTCTGTCCTTAATCTGACAGCATGGCTGTCATCCACAATCAATCATCAGCAAAAGCTCATCATCCTCAGAGACTAACCTTCCACTGCCAGCCACAAAGAAGCTCCTAGATACTCTGTCATTGAACATGTTGGAAATGGGCATTGGTCTTATTCATGTTCCTCCCTCACACAGCAATGCCACCCTGCAGCACATCTTCTCAAACTGTTTAGTAGAGGAAACCCTGACCATAACTGAGAACTTCCTCCCGTCCGATCATGTTCCAATTGCTGCGATGATATCTTTGCAGGCACCTAAGGATGAACGTACACAAGTACAAACTACGAACACTGTCAGGAGAGTATACAATCTAAAATACATAGACACTGGAAAAGTTACTACCCTTCTCCAACTTTACCCATGGAACATACTGGCTGAGCTTAACATAAATGAGGCTGCCTACTGGCTTTTGAGATGAATGGAATTCATTGCAAGGTCTGCAATGTTCAAAACTTGCATCCTTAGTCTCCACTCAAAGCCATGGTGGAATGACCTCCTGACCAAGGCCTTTAGGGAAAAACAGGCAGCCCATGCCTCTTACAAGAGCCGCCTTCACAAGAGTCATATGCCAGATTTTCCAAAGCAAGGATGGATTTCCAGAAGAGGAAACAATTTTCTATTGACAATTTCATGAACTGCCATCTATTCAGGGGAAAACTTGTGTGGTCCACAAGTCATACTTGCACCCCTGTCTTTAGATGTCCAGGAATGGTGTGAGCATGTGCTGCGTTTTAAGCGAGATCATCTTGTGTCCGAAGCATATCCTTGGAACAAAGCATTTAACATTTCTTCACCTTCTAGTAATACAGAAATTTCCGAAGAACTAATAAAAATAATAAATTCACTACCTTACAAGTCCACCATAGGAATTGACGCAATACCTCTGTTTAGTCTAAAAATTGCTTCTCATTTCATCAGCAAAGAGCTCACTCAACTCTACAAAGTACTCAAATTTGCACAGGTGCCTTCAAGCTGGTTATCATACAGAGTCGTGGCAGTTCCAAAAAAGCCTCATGCAAGACTGGCTGACTTCAGACCAATATCAATTGCCTCTCCCTTCCTGAAATGCCTCAAGGGCATCTATAATGATGTAGCACTCTCAATCTTTGCACATAGGCCAGAACACACCCATTATGTCATGCCTAATAGATCTACGGTAAACCAGCTACAGTCATTATCACAGAAAATACTTCAGGCCTGGAATGACAACTAAGATCTGCTTTCGACTCAGTCCAAATAACACCCCTTCTTGCCTTGAGAGATTCTACGGGATATCTGGAAATATGCTCGAGATCCTCAATAATTTGCTATCTAGGAGAATGCTTCACTTCAAAGGCAATGGCATTGAAGTCACTAAAAGCATTGAAGTAGGGATCCCACAAGGTAGTTGTCTCTCAGCCTTGTTATTTGCAGCAATATTTGTTCTACTAATGGATCAAATTCCAGCATTCCTATCATATGTTGATGATATTGTTTGCTACTTGCCATGCAAACGCCATGTTGGTCCTTCACAAGAAAGACAAACTACCTCTGAATCTGTAAACAGCTACCTAAATACATTCTATAAGTATGCTAAATTTTTTGGCCTGTCAGTCAATCCAGAGAAGTCAAACTATCTCATCTTTATGCCAAGTTGGAGGACTTCTACTGATACTGCATCTTCTCTACTTCTGGTATTGGCAGGAAATGTCCTGACTCCCACAGATAGTGTCAATTTCCTGGGAGTAATCCTTGATGCCAACCTCACCTATAAAAAAACAAATCCAAGCTCAGTATTCCAAAGCCCTGAGAGCATCTGGGGAATGAAAACTGATCTGTGAAAAATGCACAATAAGAAAATAATCAAGAAGTACCTCGCAACTTAGTTCTGTAGTGTACTCTCCTATGCCATGGTAGTTTGGTCGGCAGCACCACCCACCAGCCTCAGGAAACTATGGGCCTTGAATTCTGGGTGCTGAAGTGGGCCAACTTGTGGTCCCACCAGATCTACACAACATCTACTCTGCTGCAACCTGCAATATATGCCCATAATCCACAGAGCCCATGTGCTAAAAATAAAGTCATTCCTTCATCTGTGCTCAGCTAAGCATGATCACAACATCTGGAACATGGTTGGTGTTTGCCAGGCAGACATCTCTGTAGTAGCCCCTCCTTATGCTCAAGGCTCCAGAATTTCAAAAGACTTCCCAAATGCGACTCTGGACACTCAACATCAACATGTGGTCTGTAGATAAAGCATATCGTGATGGCATCTTGTCCTATCTTGCTGTTTGTAAAGGACATTTATGTAAGTGCCGATCTTAGTTAGCCGATGTAATTTCATGTTCTGAACAACTTGTCCTTTTTCGCTGTAATTACTACTTCATTAATTTTTACATTTTGACTATTATCTTTGCTTTGATCTGTTAATTATTTAGTTATTTTTTTATTTATTTTTTTATAAATCAAAATCACTTGTGTATAAAATTTATGTTAATAAAGAATCTTATTATTATATCTACAGAAATGAGGGAAGAAAGGATGCTTTCAACTCCATTAACTAAAACAGTCATATTAGCAAGTCTGCATAGTATGCTAAGTGATGGGAAAGTTAGAGTATGCTATAAACTACTCAATTTTATATTTTCTTGAATAGATTGAATGGAGCATGTCAGAAATCAAGTTTTCTATAAAAAAATTAAAATTAAGCCAGAATTTATGGCCATATAGCAAGGCATGGTAAACATTATTTTAATGTCCTCAAGTACAATATATGAAAGCAGTCTGACAAATTAAACATACTAATCTGTTTTTAGCAAATTGGTTATCACTGTTTAGGGTCTCCTAAGTGTAATGTTTCCTGAAATACTGTCATAAGTAGCTTCCATAAAACCTAATAAAATCTGGTGATATATTCTATTGATAGTGCCAAGACACTTGATCCACTAGTAGTTCATTTTTAATTTAGAAAATTCCTATATTTAGGAATTAACAAGAATACTATCCCATATGAAGAGACTTTCTGTAAAACTTAGGAGGGCAGATTGCCTAACATTGATAAATAAGTATCTGGTCAACCCAAGAGCAAATTCTAGCCCAAACAGCAATTCCCTTTTCAATTTTGATACCATATTCCTGATTCAATAAACAATTGTTAACATGCTTATTGATCTTGACAGTTACATTAGACCAAGACTTCACTGGGCAAAGTTATTTTATATATCTACAGAAATTCTGTAAATTATTCTGGTTCACTTAAATACACTAGTATTAGCTTTATTGTGAAAGGCAGCTATAGGCTTTTGCTGTAATAGGCCAAAAAAAAAAGTAAATAAACAAATGATTCCCTTCACATAGGTAACTATATAGTTGACCTCTGAATTATTTTAAACTGTCAGCCTCAACTACATGCAATTTGTTCCAGTAATCAAATTGCTGGCTAAAAGAACTTCTTATAATCTAGTCTAAACCTCTTCCTCTATAATTTGATTTATGGTCCCTAGTTCTGGAATTTTTTTATAAGTGAAAAATTCACTTTCATTTCACTAACCCCTCTGTCAAATAAACCTCACTTGGGTCCCCTCTAAGGTGACTGGTTGCAAGCTCTGTAGACCATGTAATTGAAGTTTCCTCATACAATTGCCTTTTTGCCAATCTCATCATATAAATTGGCCTTTGGACCCTTTTAAGGGTTTTCAGATGGTCTCCATACTTGGACAGTATTCCAAATGTAATCTTGCAATTGTCTTGTACAGTGCAATTATGATCCATCTCTAGGATATTGTTTGATAAATAATCAATAGGACATCATGGGCTTTCCTGGCCACCTGTTTACACTGCTCAGAAAACTGAGTGTATTGTGACTCTCAGATCCCCTCATGCTTTTAATTTGACCCACAAATCAGGCAAATTATTGAGGTGACTATTTCCCAAGTGCAAAAGCATACACAGAACACAGGTAGCTGCTTAGCAGAAACCAGCAGCAATATGAAGCTAAAGCTTCACTGGCTATGAACACAGAAAGCAGTTGCACTGGTCAACTGCTTTGTTTGTACTGAGAAGTTTCCAATGCATGCTGATTTCTGGTAAGTAGCTACCTGTGTTCTATGTGTAAGCACCCCAAGACCTTACATTTTTCTACATTAAGGATTATCCCTTAGTAGTACTGAAATTCAAGACACCTTCAGTAACATCTCTTTAGTATAGGCAACCAGAGAAATCTGCTGGCACTCACCAATTTAGCACTGCCTTTGGCAAGATCTGCCCTTTTGGGCAATTACGTTAATACATGCCCAACTCATGCTGAGGATGGGTACTGCTTTACTGCTGCCCAGTTAAGGTGGCATATACAAACCACATGATTTCCATTTGGCCAAACTACAGTATTCTATAAACATTATAACTGGCAGAATTTAACTATGTTCCAGGTGCTGCTGCTACACTAAATAGTTGCATATATACATGTTTTTCTTTAATCTTTGAGTGTTATTTATTGATTGATTTGTATGAGATGGTCTATTATTAGGAGTTTCTCTACAGAAACTCCTGATTGTATAAGAAAAGAAGGTATATAAAAAGGAAAAAATTAGCCTAAATAAAATACAAATAAGCTGTTGAAACTTCCCTATATCTAGCTCATTAGTAACTGTCAAAATAGCTTACCAGTTTATTTAAACCCAATTTCCCTTAACAAAAATGTTGTCCTGCAGAATGCCATTTCTATCTAAATGTTCCTGGATTACTCTTGCTCATTGCTGCAAAGAATTTCCCTACAACTGAAGTCAAGCTAACTGGTTTGTAACTGCTACCTTCATTCTTAAAACCACCTTTATGTATTAGTGATAAATTGGCACCTTTCCAATCTAAAGGAAGTCCAAGATTCTATCAGAATTAACCTTAATGGTCCAATAAATCTTGACCACCTCCCTCAAAATTATTTGGTATATGCCATCAACTCCAGGAGCCTTACTTGCCTTTAGGCTTGAAAGTAATAAAAAGTAATCTAATTTTGAAATTTCTAATTTCATAGTGGTCAGCCTCTCCTTGGCATAAAGGGTCTTCTGTCAGTAAAAATAATGTGAAGTATCTATTCATCAGCAACATCAGCTGAGTTATCCAAGACTTGGCCACACCTAGTGCACATGGTGTCTGATCCAATCTCTTTTGGATTCACATAACTTGTTCACTTTGCTCTTAGTTAGTGCAAAGAAAATTTTGAAATGCAAGCTTTCCCATTAAAAATTCTGCTTTTTGGATTTAGGATGTCATATTTCCATCTTAGTCTTCCTCTATTTTGAGGGAGATTTCACTTTTCATTATCTAATTTCTTATTCTATTCTAATTCACCTCATTAATTCTGTTATCAGACTGAAGAGTAGACCACCTTCATCTTCCTTTAATCATTTGTTTTTTCTGTATTTCTGATCTATTTTGATTGCACTTTTCTATATATAAATACTGAGGCACTTTCTATAGCTTTAAGATTTGATAAATATAACAAAGGTCAGTGCTACAAAAGCAAGCATTTATAATTTCTTTTATCAAATGTGCATTATAATTTTCCTAAATCCATTGTTGCTTATTACTGTTTGATAGTACCTTGCAGTACTCTCCCCAGTACTTATTGAATGGGCACACTGCCCAGTGAATTGAACTGACTGCCTGGTTAAATTTAACCAGTTCTCAGTACCATAGGGTACTGCTCACTGAGCTCTTAATATTAATTTGAACATACTTTGTGATAGTTGAGTGCAATAGGAGCATATGTTCAATTATGCAATTAATTTTTGCTCTGGATTGCTTAAGTCACATTTATAAACAGAAAATTATATTGCAAAGTATTACACTTTGCACCTGGCTACTTCATAATGCTGCCCAGATGGCAATTTTCTGCAGAGAAAACTGCCTTTGCATAGGGTTTTAATCATGTTTATCTTTATAAAAAATGTTTAGTTTCTTGCTTATAATTCAAGCTTTATGATAATTAGGACTGTCTAGAGCTTTTTGGGTCCTAGGCATATAAATGAAAGTTGGGGGTATTATTATGTGGTGATATTTGTTAAAAAATCAATTTTTGAAGTTGTTAGTTTGAGATTACTAAAAAATATAAAATGAAAATAAAAAATCAGTATTAAATTATTAAGAAATTTAATTTGTTTTCTAATTTTGACATCTGTAAACTTAATACTATCCTCAAAGTTTGATATCCTTTCTATAGAGAATTGCCAGTGCATTAAGCTTTTGTTCCAAAAGAGTACTTCATAAATAATATTTTGCCAGTTTCAGTACAGAAAATGAACACTCCTTCAGCATTGTTTTTAACATTACCAATGAGCAATCTTAATTATTCCAACATTAGGAAATGTGGATATTTTTTCAATTATAAAATTCAATTTTTCAGAAGCAGTGACTACATTCTCCTGAGTTATTCCTCAGGTTGGGTTAATGTAAGAAGTTGGGTTCCCAAGAGAACAGTATTGATTGGGACCACTTTTTGATTTTCTTAAATGACATTGATGAAGGGTAGAGGCATGTCTAAATTTGCAGATGTAAAGATTGGTAGAGTAGTTTCTTCAGAATGACCTATATAGCCCTCAGGGATGGTCAGATAAATGGCAGCTATGCTTTAATTCAGCATAATGTAAGGTATTGCACCTGGGAATAGTAACCCCAAAATAACTTGTACACTTGGCAGAGTTGAACTAAAGCCAGTAGTGGAGGAAAGGAACTTTGGTATTATGATACAGTCAGATATGAGGTTCTGAGCATTGTAGACAGGTTGCAAGGAAGACTCATGGTGTTCTATTGAACAATTGCTAGTAGAGGACTTCTTAATCCCATTATAAGGCTATTGTTAAACCACACTTGGAATACTGTGTTCAAGAGTAGAGACTGCACTTAGGTAACTTGCCTGGTGAGATTGGCAAAAGGGCATCCATATGAGGAAGGACTTCAGATATGTGGGTTGCAGAGCTTGGAAACTAGGCACCTTAGAGGAGACTTGACTAAGGTGTTTAAGGCTCAGAGGCATAAGCAAAATGAATGAGGATTAAATTTGGTTAAATGATTCTAGAACAAGGGGCCATAATTTCAAATTATAGGGGAGATGTTTAGACCAGATTGCAGGAAGTTATTTTAGCCAGTAAGTTAAAAATTACTGGAATAAGTTACCTATATGGGTGGTAGAGGCTGGCAGTTTGGGGAAATTCAAAGGTCAGTTGTATAATTACCTATAGGAGGAGGGAAACAGGTTGCCCACTTTTTCTTAGTTTTTTTGGTTGGTGCAGCATAAGTTATGCTTTCCTTGCACCTTGTGGCCATTGCTAATACAATGATTAATAGAGGCCACTGCTTTTCATGAAAGCAATTCTTGCAGGAGTGCATTACCATTTAATGGTTTATTGATGACACTGATGTTTAAGTTTGCTGATATAAAGATGGGTATAGTGACTAATGATAGCCATCAGGATATGCTACTTGAAGAGGATCTAGATAAGTTAAACAAATGGACTATAAAATAGCAATTAGTTTAATTGTGATAAAGGTACTATTTGGGTAGCAGATTCCAGAATATATCATTTGGGTGATATCAATGCAAAGCAGTGGAATGCAAGATTTACAGATAATGGTACAGTGACAAAATTCAGAGCAGCACAAATAAGCTGATAGAACAGCTGGAGTTGACAGTGGTATACAAACTTTGCTCTCAAAAACAATGATTGTCCTCTTATGTAAGGGAGATGTTTTATAACCATTGCCTATTATATAATGCAATAGTTATGCAACATTTTAGAATACTGCACACAGGTTTGTAAGCTTCATTTTGGGAAGGACAGATCTTAGAGTACAGTGAGCAGCAACAAAACTTGGGCATTTCTATAAATTGCAGTACAGTCAGTCCTCGTATAACATTTATATGAATTCGATCATACAAGATTTATAAATAGGGGAACGATATCTTATATAACACTAACTGAATTTGCTTATGCATGATTTGCCTTTGTTTACAAGAAATGGCAGTAGAATGCAGAATCACCCCAACTGAATGCAACATGATAGGAATGAAGAGAAGATTCTGAAAATTTATTTGTTTTTTTTATATCAGTGAAGGGGAAACACATTTCACCATAATAACATAAAAACCAACACAATTCCAGCTATTGGTATAATTGCAAATGCAATTAGATTGTGTTTACTACCAGTTTATAACAGATTCCACTAGCAGAAATGCAACTGGAAATTGTTTTTATTGTTTTATGGTAGTAACCCCTTGAAATGTGCTTTAGTAAAATGTGAGGTGTTAAGTGTATCTCAGCCTTTATGGTGTTGTTTATTCAGTTGCTACAGGCACCCAGCTTTGTTAATGTGTATCAAGCGTGCCTCCTTGTTTTGTAATTGTGCTTTATTCCCTAAAAATGAGTAAAATACTTAAAAGGTGTGAAAAGGAAGCATCCTGGTGAAGATACTGCAGATTCAGAGAGAAAAAGGAAAGCAATATCGATAAACAGAGGCGGACTGGGTCAAAAATTCTTACCCAGGAAAATTTATAGTGGCCTCATACTATGGTTTATGGCCAAAATCACATTGGCCTCTGGCCCACTGAGGTTTCCCCAGTAAGGCTTATGGCCAGTCCACCTCTGTCGATAAAGAAAAATATGAAATTGTGAAATGCTTTGAGCGAAATAAAAGACCATGTGATATTGCACGTGCTACAGACCTAAATGAGGCAACACAGAGAATTAAAAAGAATGCAGAGAAAATAAACTTTCATAGCAGGAACAACTCAAAGTGTAATTAAAATCCATTAGATCAAGACAAAGAATTGGAAGAGATGGAACAGCTGTCATCTGTTTGGATAGAAAATCAAACAAAAAACAAGTTTGCTTATGATAGAAGCAAAAGCATTAGCAATATTTTATTACATAATAGTTGTAATAAAATGTGTAAGTATTTTGTTACGATTATTTGTGTTTGGTAATCGTTTTGGTTACAAACGTGTGTTCAATCTTGGGTGGTTGGCACCTAACCCCATTTTTCCCATAGGGCCTGTTGTTTATATTGCACGATTTTGCATTGCACGAGGATTTCTAGGAATGCAACTATCGTGCTATACGAGGACTGACTGTACCTGGAAACTAGGCATTGTAGGATGAGCTGTATAAAGTGTTAAGTAAACTGAATGATGGCATCTTTCTGGGATGAACCATAGAGAAATCAATTGTTAGAATAAATTTCTCTATAGCAGAGTAAACTAAACATTGGTTTAGTATCTTGTTTAGTGTTGTGGAGGCAAATAATTTGAAAAAATTTAAGTTCAAATTTAGACAAACTGAAAACAGTGGGCAAATAAACTATTTTGGCTGATGCTATATAAATTGTTTCCTTACATCATTTTCTAATACTAACTTTCTGGAAATTGCTTTTTACACTAGAATTTTTCAATTGCTTGAAGTTTAATAATCCTATTGTTAACTAATTTTATCTATACTTACATTTTACCTAATGTTACCAACAGCAAATTCTAAATGGGAAGCATTCAAGGAATTAATCATGGAATTTATTAGGCTTTTAATACTGATTAAGAAATACTGTTCAAGGTTTAGAGGTCTAAATGATGTCAGGTGAACTAATGACTTGTGGCAGAGTCAAAATACATGGGATGCATAAATTATCAGGCAACACAGAAGCCTATGTTAGACATAAGCTAGTCTAATCAAGTCCCAAAGGAGGTTAGGCAAGTGAAGGTAGATGAAAAATTTTTGGCAACGTATGCTAAGAAAAACAGCAAGGACTTGCTTCACTTATATAAAGTATAGAATGACACAGATGAATCAGATTGGTCCACTTGATATTGATGGTTCTACTGTTGATGATCCTGCTGAGCTGACAAAGTGAATGAGTATTTTGCTTCTACATTCACATGAGGAATTCTGTAGGGAAATGGAGGATAGAAGCTTAAATGGCAAAGGTAAAGAAAGCCAATACAAGAATGAGGAAACATCAGATAACTTACACAGAAAATTAGTTTCCTGATACAGTATGCTAGCACTGCTCACTCAGTAAACAGATAGGTGTTATAAGTCTGGAGCAAAGTTGAGAATGATATTGATTGACAGGTAGGTGTAGCAAACATTGCTGATTGGTGTGCAAATAACATAACACTGGTTTAGTATCCTGTAACTCAGCACTAATGCTAACTTGCCCTAACTGCACTTTCCATAATGGTGAAAACAGGTCAGGTTACCTCCAATCTAATCCCATGGGAGCTTGAACCTGTCCCAAAATGGGGGGGGGGGGTAACCTAACCTTTTTTCTTTGGAATCATGGGTGGACTAGTGCATAAACTGTTTATTATCAAAATATTTATTACTATACTTTTATTTTTTGATACACATGCATCATAATGTCAATCAACACCTCAATAGCTATTTACTATATATATATAAATAAAGAAACTTTTCCTATTATTTCCTAACCTAACACTTAAGGTTAGGTCAAACTATAAGGAAACATTCTATTTCCTAACCTACCATTTGTCAGGTTACAAAATATAACAAAAAATAAACCTTTCCTTTTTTTGTAACCAAACCTAAATCAATATAGTAAAAACTGACAAATTCCAAAAATCTGCTTTTAATAATGAGAAAAAAGCAACAAATGAAACTTATTAATTTAGTTTTCAACCAACATTTCATTTTCCTTACAAAATTCTTCCATCTTTAAATTCATCACTATTACCTGTTTACTGTTCAAAACTATTAATGCACCATTCTTTACTCAAATACACAATGCCAACCAATGACTATAGTAGCTTGTTGCACCCACCACCACCAATCATTTCATTGTTTGCTATGCCTACCTGTCAATCAATATATCCTTTGATTTAAGCTCCAGACCAATAACACTTACTATATTTACCAAGTGAGCAGTGTTAGTCCAGTGTTGGGAAACTAATTTTCTGCATTAAGTTATGACATTTCTCATTGTTGGCTTTCTTTACCTTGCCACTTAAACTAATGGGGAGCTTAATTTTGTAATAATTGGGAGTAAAGTGGAGGAGAAATTGTTGAAATTAAACATAAGAAAAGGCACCTGAGTGGATGGAATCTATCCAGTTAGATTAAAGGATGTGGCAAAGGAAGTAAGAAAACCCTTAGAAATAATGAGAATCCTTGGATTTAGAAGTAAAGACTGGAGATGTGCAAATGTATCCCAATTCACAAAGGGGATCCAAGGGCAACATGAGTAATTACAGATCTGTTAAACTTCTGAGTAAAATAATTGAGTCATTGGTTAAAGAAGCATTGCAGGATCATCTAGACAAGACTGCAGTAATAATTCAGACAGCATGGGTTTAAGGGAAAAAGAATTGTCTGACACATCTGATTGGATGCCATGTGGTTACAAAGGAACTGGGATACAAAAAGTTGATATCATACTTGGATTTCAGGAAAGCTTTTGATACTGTTGTTCTTGGAAGACTACTGTACAAGGAGCAGTATGGTATTAAGGGCAAGTTGCTGCTATGATAAAGGGATTGTTGAGTAGGAGAAGTGGTAATCAATGGACACTGCTCATTGACTAATGTTATTAGTGGCCGTTATGTACCCCAGAGTTTGGTGTTGGGCCTATTGTTTTCTGTATTTATCAATGATATTGATGAAGATAATAATAGGCTTAATGTGCATGTTTGCAGAGGATATGAAGGTTGGCAGGATTGTTAATGACAGTACACAACTGCAATATTATGTAGAAAAGTTGAGCAGATGGGTTAAGAAGGTGACAACTGAAGTTTGATAAGTGCAAAGTACTGTATATGGGTAGCAGTAACTCCACAGTAATGTACCAATTGTGTGGCACTACACTTATGGTGGAAGAAATTAGACCTGGGAGTAATTGCAGTCAGGTATGAAGTTTTCTGAGCAGTGCAGACAGACTACCAGAGCAGGTCATTGGGTGTTGTCAATGATATGGGAATTTTGCTAGTAGAGAAAAAGGCAATTATCCCTTTGTATAAGGGCAATGGTCAGGCCCACCTTAAGTACTGCAGACAGGTCTGGAGGCTTCATTTTAGGAAATGAGTTGCTTGAGAGTATAGAGAATGGCTACAAGATTGGCAAGGGGAATGAAGGTGTTCTCTTACCAAGAAAGGCTTAAGTTCTGCAAATTGCATCTGGAGACTAGGCACCTGTGAAGTGATCTGATTGAGGTGTACAAGGTCTTGAATGGGTTGAGCAGGCTCAATTCTGATTAGCATTAGTAGAGTCATTTGATGCAAGAAAGCAAGCTTATGCAGCATCAGCCAAAAAAAATAAAGAAACCACTTCCAATTCACCCCTCTGTTCGTTCAAAATACCTGTCCAGCTGAGCCTTAAACTTATTTAGGCTATCAACTTCCACGACAAGGGATGGAAGTCTGTTCACCAACCAACCACCTGCTGGCTAAAGGCAAATTTCCACATGTCTATCCTACATCTGTCTTTCCTCAATTTGAATTTATGCCCTCTCAGGTGATTATTCTGAGCAAGAGAGGAAGAATCCCATCAGCATTGAGCACGCTCAAACCATTCAAGGCTTTATAAACCTCTATCAGATCACCTCACTGGTGCCTAGTCTCCAGACACTGGAATTTGCAAAATTTAAGCCTTTCTTTGTAAGAGCACCCCTTTGTTCCATTCACTAATCTTGTTGCCCTTCTCTGTACTTGTTCCAGCAGCTCTACGTTGTTCTTGAAATGAGGCCTCCAGATACAGTACTCTAGGTGTGGCCTGACCATTGCCTTATACAAGGGAATAATCACCTCCTTATCCCTGCTAGAAAAATTCCTATATATCATTGACAATACACCATGAGCTACTCTTGCAGAGTGTCTGCACTGCTCAAAGAACTTCATATC
This sequence comes from Mastigoproctus giganteus, assembly GCF_048544385.1. Classification (NCBI taxonomy): domain Eukaryota; kingdom Metazoa; phylum Arthropoda; class Arachnida; order Uropygi; family Thelyphonidae; genus Mastigoproctus; species Mastigoproctus giganteus. The sequence continues at coordinate 91,906,224 of NC_143586.1, read as the reverse complement.
TGCCTGCACAACCACCCCCAGGTCCCTTTCATTCTCTACCACTGTCAATGTAGTACCACAGAGTTGATACATTGCTCTGGGGTTGCTGTTTCCCATGTTTAGTACTTTACATTTGTAAATGTTAAACTTCATTTGCCACTTCTCAGCCCATCTGCTCAACCTTTCCAGATCCTGTTGCAGCAGCATAGTGTCAGTAGTGTCCTTGACAACCATGCCTACCTTTGTATCGTCTGCAAACTTTAACATTAAGCTTGATATATACCATCATCAATATCATTTATGAATATAGAAAACAATAATGGACCCAACACTGAGCCCTGAGGGACTCCACTAATAACATTACTCCACAATGAGCAGTGTCCATTGATTACCACTGTCTTCTCCCCCTCAGCCACCCCTTTATCCACAGCAGCAATTTGCCTCCAATGTCACACTGCTCCAATTTGTGCAGCAGTCTTCCATGTGCAACAGTATCAAAAGCCTTTCTAAGATCCAAGTATATAATATCAAAGTTATTCCCTGCATCCAGTTCCTTTGTGACTGCATCATAGTATCCAATCAAATTGTTCAGGCAAGACTTCCCCTTAACAAAACTGCTGTGTCCGAGCTACAACTGAAGTCTTGTCTAAATGATCCTGCAGTGCTTCTTTAACTAGTGCCTCCATTAATTTTACTGGAACAGAAGTTAAACTCACAGGTCTATAATTACTTGTCAGCCTTTGATCCTTTGTGAATTGGGGTCACATTTGCACTTCTCCAGTCTGTGGGTACCTCCCCTGAGTCCAAGGAAGCTCTCATAATTATGACTAAAGGTTTGCTTACTTTCTCTACTGCTTCCTTTAATATAACTGGATAGATCCCATCCACCCCAGGTGCCTTTGTGTTCATCTTCAAAAATTTCTCCTCCACTTTACTCTCAGTTATTACAAGATTCTCTAGCTTACTGCTAGAGTTGAATACACCTCTGGCTTTCCCCTCACTAAATAACTCATGTGTGAATGTAGATGCAAAATATTCATTTAGTTTGTTAGCTACCTGAGCAGGATCATCAACAGTTGACCCATCAATATCAAGTGGTCCAATCTGATTCATCCCCTTCCTTCTAGAGTTTACATAAGTAAAGAACTTTGCTGTTTCTTTGCATCCCTTGCCAAAGATTTCTTGTAATCTGCCTTTGCCTGCCTAACCTCCTTTGTAACTTTGTTAAAAAACAAGTTGTATCTATCATAGGCTTCTGTGTCATGTGTTAATTTGTATGTATCCCATGCATGTTTCTTCTCTGCCATATGCCTCATCAGTTCATCTGACATCCATTTAGGCCTAAACCTCGAACAATTTCTTGGTTGGTATGTAAAGCCTAGTAGCTTCCAAGATAAGTTCTTTGAATGCTTCCCATTTTGCATTTGCTGTTGGTAACATCATCAGTTGGTCCCACTGTATAGAATTTACATACAGTCTCAGTCCATCGTAGTCACCTTTACAAAAGCAATAACCCTTCCCTTTACCCCTAATGGTAGTTACCTCTGAGTAAATTCCACTTCAGCACACTGATCACTGCCACCTAGTGGTTCATTTATCTGCAGATTCTTAATGCATGAAGAATCACTGCTGATAATCAAATCAAGATTATTCCTCCCTCTAGTTGCCTCCCAAACATGCTGATGTAGAAAACAATCATCCAATAAATCCACAAAAGCCTTGCTAGTGTGTGAGTGACCAGCCCCCAAATTCCAGTCAATATCTGGGAAATTAAACTCTCCCACTATAAAACTGATTTACTGGCCCACTATTTCCCTGTACAGTTTCTTATACTCAGAGTCATTAGGCCTATAGCACACTCCTACTCTCAATTTTGATCTCCCAATGCTTATGTCACACCAAACTGACTTGACACTGCACTGTCCAGCAATGTCCACTGGCTTCACTTCCTTGGATTTTATGTATTTAACTAATAGCATAACCCCTCCTCCCTTCCTATCCAGTCTATCCTTTCTGTAGACATTGTACTCCCCAAATTCCAGTTCTGCATTCCTTATATCTGTGTGACACTGTCTCTGATATCCCAACAATATCTGCCTTTGATGTTTTGAGCAATACCTCAAATTCAAATTTATTTACTAAACTCCTAGCATTGGTTGTACATGCAAGTATACATGCACCTATTTCTATTCTTAGCTACCCTAACACAACCCATGTGTTTACTTGTACTGCAATGACTCCCAGCAGGCTCTGAAATATCCTGCATCTTGTTTTTCAGGCATCTGCTCATTCTAATAGAAGCAGTGCAAGAATCTTTCACCTCTGCCAGTGGCTACTGTTAATCTAGTCATCTTTGTCTCCCCCCAAGCTAGCAGTTTTCCAACCCACCTAACACTGCCTCAATACCATCAGCAAATATTCTTGCATCCTTTCTATTTAAGTGTATCCCATCCCTGTAGAAGCAATCTCTCCTGTTAACAAGTACAGTCCAGGCTGAAAAAAAAAATTCTACCCCTTGAGCCTTGCACAATCTTTCCAGGGCCAAATTGATTGACAAGGCTCTCATCATATACTCCCTCCTATCATGTCTGGACAGAATTGCAGACACTTTCAAATTCAGCCCTATTTCACGGCTTTTTCAACAGTGACCTGTACTTAAGCAATTCTGCCAGTCTCCTACTCTTGATATCATCAGTGCCAACGTGTACAACTATATCACCTTTTGTGCCCTTAAAAGATATCTGCTCTACATCATCAACCTTTGCCCCTGGCAGACATACCCTGGTCCTGTTCCACCTATCCTTTTTACAAAGCATGTTCCCCAGTTCCCTGACAATAGAGTCACCAACTACTAGTTCCTTTGGGACAAGCACATTCTGCCTTGGGGGTTGCCACTGTGTTGCACGATGACCAAGTGCAAGCTCTGGTGTTGATGTGGGCAGCTGAGAGCTTGATGGGCCCCTCAATTTAGTTCCTTTGAGGGCATCTGATGGGATTCTTCCTCTTGCTCAGATTATAAGCCTGAGGGGGCTTAAACTCAAATTGAGGAAAGTTGTAGAATAGATGTGCAGAAATTTTCCTTTAGCTAGTGGGTAGCTTATTGCTGGAACAAACTTCCATCAGTTGTGGAAGTTGATAGCTTAAATTCAAGGAGGAACTGAACAAACATTTAGAGGGAATGAATGTGTGAAATGGTTTTTTGGCTGATGCTACTCAAGCTTGCTTTCTTGCATCACATGCCTCTACTACCATCACCTATTTTAATTTCTGCATTAATCCATTGTCTTCATTAAGATTTGTCTAATATTTGTCTTATTTTTATAAATTTATCCATGTAACAATCTTAATATTAATTCTGTATTTGTCAATTTTTTCTGCTCTATACAAATGTTCTAATTCTTTAGAAAATCTGTATTTGCATATCAGCAAAGTTATTTTTATGTTCCATTCTCTTATATGCTGCTTTATAAAAAGCAAAGCATTTTGATTTTTACATACCAATTCCTTTTAATTTAAAGATCCCTATTCCATATAATAATTCAACTTGTTTCTTAGTTTAATTCTTTAGAACTAAATTCCACTAGTAGTTCCTTTTCTATCTACTGGTGGTATTGATTTCACTGAGTTTATATTAATTACTGGTCTATTGCTTATATTTGTCCATTTTTTTATATTGTTAATGCTAAAAAAATTGATTCCCTGTTCATTTAACAATTAAAGATTTTATTTCTCATTCAGGAAAGAATTGTAATTACCCATTTATGTAATATTTCTTTTAAGTAAGTATAGAATTTTACAAATTTTTTAGGTTCCATCTTTTGGGACAGATACTTAATGTATTTTCTAATTTGAGTTTAAGATACAATATCTTGATTATAGATTTAGTAATTAATACTGCAATTCTACCCCTTTTTTAGCAGAAAAATTGTGTAAGCCTTGCTTACACAATTAAATTACACAATTACCTAATCTGCAATATTGCTTATACAATATTGCAGATTAGGGGATTTAAATCTTGCTTCTTTCCTAATTGACCTCCAATTTTTTCAAACATTCCTTAGATTTTCCTACTCTTCCTATGGTCAATCCAGTTTCTTTAATCATTTTGCATCTGAAGGTTGGGTTGATAGTCTTCATCAATGAGAAACTTCACTTGACCTTGCCCCTATCAGCAGCATAAACTTGACCCTCAAAACTAAAAATTATTGCAGATTAGGGTATTTCCTCACTTGTCTTTAGTTTTATCTTAAGTTGCTTAATGTGTAGCATTTTCTGCTACAATGTTGTCTGCTTCTAGGGAGATCAGAAACTCCTCCAAATGCTTTGATAGATCAAGGGTAGTCAGAATGTAACTGCCTTTGGATGATAGCCTAAAGGTTTGCAATATTTTATATTATTAATAGTATTTTCAGTAGTGATATACAACTCCTACAACAAGAATTAACTTTCTAAATATACTGTGATATCTTAATTTTATTTTACTCTTTATAAAACTGAGTATATTGATTTTAGATATTCAACTAGTTGCATAGCTATGAGTAACAAGTTAGATAATGTGTACTTTATATTTGACATTCAGCTATCAAAATTCCTAAAATCTATACTGTAGAAGTATTTACTGAAGTATCATACAATGTTCATGACACTAAGTAAATAAGATTTGTCTAGAACTACAGTGGAAGTGCCAAAGATATGGATTAATATATTGGCACAATTGGTTCTGAGGTCTAGAAAAATTCTAGAAGTCATGAAATTAAGAATTGTAGCTGCTATCCTAAATTAATCTCATTTCTGAGGTCCTACTTCTGGAGACCAAAACATTAAAATTTGGTAATGGTCATTTCCTTTGAGTATTATTCAAGAGTGACCATAAATTTATATGGAGGAATGGGGATATATCTGAACACACCCTGAATATCTCTACATAGAGAATTTTAATAAAATTCTAAATTTAGAGGTAAAAGCACTGAATTTCTATTGGTCTCATTTTTATGAATGAGGTAGGATGACATCTCTCCAAGGGAGCCAAATATGAAATTTCTGCTTTTAATAGTTATGGCAGATACTAAAGGCAATATGCACTATACATTTGTGAATATGCATGAAAAAATTCAGTTGGCAAGGAAGGTACAAATAAGATTTACTAGAGAATGGGAAGTGTACAAATTATAAATACTCAGGAAGACATACCAAGGTAGATTTAAAAGATTTTGGCAAAGGTAAAAAAAGTAAAGCTCTTCTCCATATAAATTTATGGTCACTCTTGAATAATACTCAAAGGAAATGACCATTACCAAATTTTAATGTTTTGGTCTCCAGAAGTAGGACCTCAAAACATCTAGCATAGGGATGATGCAAGAAAGCAAGCTTATATAGCATTAGCCAAAAAACCTTATTTCACCCACCCACTCACTCCAAATGTTTGTCAAGTTCTGCCTTTAATCTATTTAAGCTATCAACTTCAACAAATGGAAACTTGTTCTAGCAATCAATCACCCACTGGCTAAAGGCAAACTTCCACACATCTATCCTACAGTCTTTCCTCAATTTGAATTTATGTCCTCAGGCAATTATGCTGAGCAAGAGGAAAAATCCCATCCACATTGAGCATGCTCAAACCATTCAAGGCTTTATACACCTCAATCAGATCACCTTGCAGGTGCCTAGTCTCCAGACACTGTCATTTGCAAAACTTAAGGCTTTCTTTGTAAGAACAACCCTTTGTTCCATTCACTAATCTTGTTGCCCTTCTCTGTACTCATTCTAACAGCTCTATATCCTTAAAATAAGGCCTCCAGACCTGCATACAGTATTCAAGATGTGGCCTCACCATTGTCTTATACAAGGGGATAATCACCTCTTTATCCCTGCTAGAAAAATTGCTGTATATCATTGACAAGACACCATGAGCTACTCTTGCAACCTGTCTGCACTGCTCAGAGAATTTCATATCTGCCTGCACAATTATCCCCAGGTCCTTTTCATTCTCTACCACTGTCAGTGTAGTACCACCCAGTTGTTGCTCTGGGGTTACTGTTTCCCATATGTAGTACTTTACATTTGTCAATGTTAAAGTTCATTTGCCACCTCTCAGCCCATCTGCTCAACTTTTCTAAGTCCTGTTGTAGCAGTGTACTGTCATTAACAACCCTGCCAACCTTTGTATCTGCAAACTTGGACATTAAGCCTGATATACCATCATCAATATCATTTATAAATACAGAAAGACAATGGACCCAACCCTGAGGGACTCCAATAAAAACATTAGTCCATGAAGAGCAGTGTCCATTGATTACCACTGTCTTCTCCACTCAACCATCCCTTTATCCATAGCAGCAACTTGTCTCTAATGCCACACTGCTCCAATTTGTGCAGCAGTCTTCCATGTGCAACAGTATCAAAGGCCTTTCTAAGATCCAAATATGATAAAGTTATTCCCTGCATCCAGTTCCTTTGTGACCACATCATAGTATCCAATTAAATTGGTCAGACAAGACTTCCCCTTAACAAACCCATGCTGTGTCTGAGCTATAACTGAAGTCTTGTCTAGATGATCCTGCAATGCTTCTTTAACCAGCACCTCCATTAATTTCCCTGGAACAGAAGTTAAACTAACAGGTCTGTAATTACCTGTCTCCCTTTGATCCTCCTTTGTGGATTGGGGTCACATTTGCACATCTCCAGTCCATGGGTACCTCCCCTGAGTCCAGGGAAGCTTTTACTTCCTTTGCTGCCTCCTTTAATATAACTGGATAGATTCCATCCACCCCAGGTGCCTTTGTGTTTATCTTCAATTTCTCCTCCACTTTACTCAGTTATTACAAGATTATCTAGCTTACTGCCAGAGATGAATACACCTCTGGCATTCCCCTCCCTGAATAACTCCTCATGGGTGAATGTAGATGCAGAATATTCATTTAGTTAGCTACCTGAGGAGGATCAACAGTTGAACCATCAATATCAAGTGGACCAATCTGATTCATCCCCTTCTAGAGTTTTATATAGATAAAGAACTCTTAGCTGTTTTTCTTTGCATCCTTTGCCAAAGATTTTTGGCATCTTTCACCTTACCTAGCCTCCTTTGTAACTTGGTTACAGACCAGCTTATATCTATCAGGCTTCTGTGTCACATGTTGATTTATGTATCCCATGCATTTTTCTTCTGTCATATCTAATTAGTTCATTAGACATCCATTTAGGCCTAAATCTAACAAAATTTGTTGGTATGAAAAGCCTATTAGCTTCCAAGATTAATTCTTTAAATGCTTCCCTTTTTGAATTTGCTGTTAACATCAGTTGGTCCCACCATATAGAATTTAAATAGTCTCTGACTACAGTAGCCACCTTTACAAAAGCAAAACCCTTCCCTTTACCCTTGATGGTAGTTACCTCTTTCAGTAAATCCCACTTCAGCACACTGATCACTGCCACCTAGTGGTTCCTTTATCTGCAGATTCTTGATGCATGAAGAATCACTACTGATAATCAGATCAAGAGTATTACTCCTTCTAGTTGCCTCCCAAACATGCTGCTGTAGAAAAGTCTTGAAAACTTTGTTACTGTTTGGTTTTTAGGAGCATTAGCAACTAAGGCCATATTGCTTCAGGATATGCGGTGGTCATTCCCTGACCTTTCCGTATCCTCTGTATTTGGTGGTGATGGGCTCGAACCCCAGTCTAATCAAGAAGTGTGTGCTACGCACTGCTGCTCCTTCCCACCTGGCTACAGAGGTACCACTGAAAACTAGTTTACTGCTTCCATCTTAAGATTTCCATTATTTTTCAGTTGGGTAGCCAGTTCTGACCACCCACTGTGGGCAATAGATGGCTAATCAACTAATTTAAGTTGAAAGGTTTGTTCTACCACTCTTCCATCATATACTAATGGCCTCCCATTGACTACAAATGCTCTCCATAGCTTTACAATGATAGCACACTACATTCTACCTTCCAGTTAAAGAAACTGCTTAGCACAGCTTTAACTCCAAATATCTACCACCAATTTATAGGTAGTTCTCCAAATGAAAGAACTCTGCTAACTTGATCAAGTTCTTACAAAAAAATGTAAGAATTTAACAGATTTTTAAACAAGATCTATTGCAGATAACCTTGCATAACCCATCTTAATATAAAGATATGGTTCCTTAACATGCTCTTCTGTATTGGAAACCAGGTTTCATTTTTTTCTCCAAGAAGTTGAAATGTTCATGATATGTATAGTATTCCCTACAATAGAATCTATCCCATGTCTGGAGTGGCATTGCCATCAAAAAGATACTGTCCCATGACTTAGAAATTAGTTTCTAATTCACTTTTCCATAAAAATTTCTGAGCATTGTTCTGAATTGGCATCAGTTCTCTTTCAAACTCATCCAAACAGCAACTAAGCAATATCCATTCACTGTCCAACTCCAAAACTTAATTATCATTTGTTTTTTGAAAACCTTCAACATGAATTTCCAAAAAATTATCTATGGTAGTTAAATTCAAATTCTAGTATCAAAAAAGACAAGTCTTACCTATACACATGGCTAAGAATAATGTTTGGGGGTATTCTTCAAAAACTAGGCAAGTTGGTATTATTCATATACCACTCAGTATGGTCAGATTTAATGACATTGATCTGTTGGCAGCTATGTTGACATTACTGACAGTTGATAACACCATTTGAATAAAATGGGTACCAAGTTTGGTTCAAGGCTTAGTGTAATAAGCCTTTTTCACATTAATTCAAATAAATGTTATTAGGATATGATGTAGCTCAGCAAGTTCTAGACAAAGATGTCTAGAGGTATCTAGAATCAGCATAGATGCTTACTACATGGCAGGTTTGTAAGAATTTTCCCAATGACCTGCATTTAACTGTTAGAGAATTAAAACTAAAGGTTTTTTTTATGTAGACCCCAAATGAGAAGTATTAGAACCTATAGTACCTAGTACCATGCTTGGGTTGGAAGTTGGGAAGATGAAAGAAGATTTGTTGACATTAAAAACTTTAACTTCTGGAGAAGACTAATTTTCACGAAATATGTATGAAGGAAGGTTATTCCAGAAAACAGCAATTGAATGAATAAATGAGGAAGATGAAAAGTTGGTTCTGAGTTTGAAGTTCAACAATAAATGGATGTTGGCTGGTAGCAGCACATGTTTGGACTGTTTTGAAAGAGCAGGAATTATAGAAGCCAATTCAGAAGAACAGTGCCCATGGAAATATCTGTACAAGAGGCATGCAGCAGAAACAGCATGTCTATGAGCCAGCAAGTGGAGAGTCTGTTAGAGATGAATCATTAATTAACCTAAACTGCCCTCTTCTGAATGGAATCAAGCCTGAGGTTTTGGGGCACCACACCAGATGTGGGAACAATATTCTGTGGTAGGGAGGATTTGCAATTTGTACAGAGTGAACAGCTGTTTGGAAGAAAAGTAATACAGAGCAAAAGAGAAAACCAAGTTTTTTAGATGCAGAGGAAGCAATATTTGTAATGTGCTTGTGCCATGAGATTAGAAATCAGGGTAATCCCAAAAAGAGATCATTTTGCCTAGAAATCGGAGTGTCACCAAAGATAAGCATAGGAGCTGAAGAATCCTTTTTCCAAGATATAAGACAAGGCTCAGTTTTAGGATTGAAATCCACTAAGTTGTCTTTGCCCCAATGGAGAATTATCTGAAGATTGGCATTTAAGGAATTGGTAGCAGATTTGAGAAGTTGAAGCTGATTGAGCAGGGCAAGGTTTCTCAATGGAAAGTGGAATGCAATATGCTATCACTGGCAAAACTATGGATAGGATTTCCAGTCAATGGAAGGTCATTAATATACAAGAGGAAAAGAGTAGGGGAAAGAACTGAACCTTGGGGGTACACCAGCATTAGTGGAGAAGTTAGACAGAGCCATCTACCATCACCCTCAGTGAGCAATCAGAGAGAAAACTGGATAACCAATTACAAAAAACAGTTGGCAAACCATAAGATGGAAGCTTATTTAGAACTTTATGCCAAACAATTGAAAGCCTTTGAGATGTCTAGAGCAATTACTTGTTTCACTGAACTTTTCCATTGAATTAGTCCATAAATGGGCAACATAAGCCAGAATATCGCCAGTGGATCAACACTGACAGAATCCATACTGGCAATCATTGATCAGATGGGAGGTTTTCAGGTAGTTTAAGAGTTGGCAGTTAATTGATTTCTCCATTAACTTAAAGAGTAGAATTGCAATGGGATGATAATTGGATGGGAGAGATTTATCACCCTTTTTTAGGAACTGGCTGGATGAGCAAATTTCCAAGCAGAAGGAAAAACACTTTTGGAATAAGAAAGTGAAAAAAAAAGCAGCAAAGTTCAGGAGCACAGGTTTTGAGAACAAGTGGAGAAATACCATTGGGACCAGGAGCTTTCATAGTATCAAGATTTGTCAAAATCTTTGACATCCTTTTGACTTAAGACCACAGGAGGCATTGGAGTGTTGGGAAGTGTTTTACCAAGATTATTAATACATGAGTTGGAAGAAAAATGGGATGCTAGCAGGTCAGCTTTATCCTTGGCTGAAGTAACAGAACCATCTGGATTGGACAGATGGTGGGAGCAGAGATGGGCAAAAGTTGCAGCCAGTAGCTTTGGCAAGAAACTAGAATGCTTAGCTACCATTGGGGAAAGAAGCAAGTTTCCTACTCTTATCCTGTACAAACTAGTTTGGACTGATTAATAACTGCTTTACAATTGTTGCAAGCTTTGGTGTAGGCAAAAAATTAAACTAAATTAGAAACTAGCCAATTATGATATGCAACATTCTCTTGAATAGCCTTAGCACATTTATTGGAAAACCAAGGTTTAAATAAAGGATGAGATTTTAAAATGGAGTGTGAGATAAAGTATTCTATTGCAGCAAGAATAATATCACTGACACAACCTGAGCAAACATTGACATAAGTTTTGAAACAGTAATCCAACCAAGGAAAAGAAAAATCTCAAAGGTCATCCCATTTTGCATTCTTGTAATGCCAAACAATACAAGATTGGGAATAGCCATGAGATAAAGGCTCCATTGGAGAAGAGACAATCACCAAGTTGTGATCTGAGGTACCTAAAGGACCTCTCACTTTGACCATGTACTTAGAAGGGTTATTTGTAAGAAAAAGATAAAGCTGTATGGTTAGGATTGTCTGGTATTCTTGTAAGTAAATGAACAATCTGTGCAAGGACATTAGTAATTGCAAGAGCCTCAGCATCTCAACCAGCTGGGTCAGTGTGACTAGAAAACAAAGCCAGCTGGAGTTGTGAACATTAAAATCACCAAGGAAAGTTACCTCACTGTTAGGAAAGTTGGACTGGAGAAAGTCAAGTTGCAAGGAGGAAGTCAGAGCTCCAAATGATTAGTGGAGATGGAAGAATGGTAGAGACAACAGATGAATTTGACACAATGAGGTAGAGATTTAAAGCCAGAGAAGATCAAATAGGAGATTCCAAGTTACCAAGTCTTTGACAGGGAATATCAGAATGGATGTATGCACAAGTACCACCTTTGAGGCAAAAGGAATCATACAGCAAATAATTTTGGCAACTGAGATGAGCAGTAGTTGAATCAACTGATATTCAGTCAGAAAAAGTACATGGGGTTTGGCAGACTGCAAGTGGAAATGGACATCATTAAGATAAGAATTGAGACCACATATTTGTGAAATGAATTAGGAAGTGTTTGGGAGGTTAAGATCTTTTTGCAGATAAGCTTGCTCTATTAGTTTGATAATTTGTGGTGTATTCAATAGTAAGAAAGTGGGTGGGACATGCTGTATGAAGTAATGAATTTTTTGGATATGCCATACACATGGTAAGAATATACCCAGATCCTTGACATAACATTGCCTCTACAATGGCCCCACATATATGCTACTCAGACTCCCTCCAGTCACTATCTGGCAGAGGAGATAACAAGATTATGCACTAGCTGATCCAGAAGCCTCCTAGAGAGTTACCAATAGGTTCAGTCCAGTGTTCTAACTAGCAGCTGGCCTGCTAACACCGTTTTAGAGCTGTACCCTCAAAATATAAGGAATATTGGATCTCTACAATGTTCACCATAACTTCAAAAGTCAATCATACTGCTTGATGGGTTTATAACTTAGTTGTCCTGACTTGCTTGGAAACCTGAAATCAGCAAATAGATTCAAAATCTTAAGAAAATAGAGGTTACAGTAAGGGATGACTCAATTATCCCTTTGTGTTAACTTACAGGATTCATAAGGAAACTAATGTGCATGGACAATGAGTTTACACTGCCATTATAGTTAATGTGACCAAATACTCAATATTCCAAACTTGTGTATAGTATTCAAGATACAACCTAACCATTATATTAAACAAGTTAAAACCCTGTCCCTGCTAGCAAAGTTAGTTACCTAGTTTAATCCACAAGCTGCCTTAACTACTTGTCCCCACTTCAACTGGCATTATACAATTAGACCCATCTTTCATTCTCTACTATCTTGAGTTTGGTTTCACCCAAAATGGAATGTTATTCTGGATTGTTACTACTGCGTAATTAGTACCTTGGCATTTCACTTAAATCTTAAGTGTCACTTTTGAGCCATTTGCCTAATTTATCTAGGTCTGAGTAGCACTTGTCAATTACTCTCTCAAGTAATAGGATTTGAAATGACCTCCAGAATAAAGTGATAACCTTACTGAAATCAAGGACAAATCACTTGATAATTAAAGCTTATGCATTTTAATTACAAAGAAATAAGGCAAATGCTTATTTCAGTGTAGCTACTATTTACTTAGTTCTTTGATGTAAAAAATAACTTATGCTTGTCCCATACCATTAAATGATTTTGTATTTTTGGATGAAAGAATTGTTCAGTAGTTTCTTTTAGGAGACTGAAAAAACTACCCTGTCTGCTGTTGTATTAGCAAACACAGCATCTACTTAAAGTGGTCAAGTTAGAGAACTGACTTAGCTTAACTTCAGCATTTCAAATCATGTCAGTCTTGATTGAATTAATTGAAATACTTGTAGTACCATGCAATCAAAGTACTAAATCTGATTTAGTTCATGCCACCAATTCTTAGTACCAAAGTTAGTTCTATATATAAATTTAAATTTCAGTACTTACCCAACATTTGATATTATTCAGCTGCTGATGAATCTGAAATAAGTTCTAGAATTAGAAAGTATCAATAACCCTCAGAAAAACTGCTTAAGTTAAATTTACAGATTTTCTACAAATCAAATCTCAAAACAAATGATATAGGTTGCAAAATTATAATGAATTAGTTTGTAAATATTTATTCCTATGATTGTGAAAGTCATTTCTAGTAAAATTTCTAATGAAGCTTAGATTTTTCTTTCAGTTCACATAGAAAAGATGGCTGGCTACCAGCCATGTCATCAATATAGAATAATTAAATTGGCTAATGAATTTAAAGCCAAAATAAAATTGTTTTGTAACTAATGTACTCAAGTTTCAGTACACATTTCAGTTACAGAAAAAAAACTGTCTGAATGGTCATTCAACTATTAGGCTTTAACAGCCTAGCTCTATTTAGTTATAAATAGTGTGGAGAAAAAGCTTTGTTTCAGCCATTTATCTACTACACTAAGTATGGTAATGATTGAACAGTATATTGATATTTAGGGTTACCAGTTTTTTCAGATTGACTGTTCAATGAAAATTGAATTTTCTTCACCTAGATTTGTTAAAGAGCATTAACCTCTTTAATAGCACTAAGCTCATGGAATGTCATTCCATGTGGTTTATCTTTACTGGCATATTTATATTGTGCAAAATAAGTTTGCATAAGATCTTATTTGAAATTACTAACTATAGGCTTGATTGAAAAGGACTTCAAGAATTCCCTTATGATAGGATTAAAGCTAAGACTTTTCCACAGTAAAGTGAAACTGGGAGGATTCTGACAAATCACTTTAATAATGCAAGTGGCATATTAGTTGTTTGCTTAACTGCATGATTATATCTTTTTTTAAGAGATTTATTAAAAATATTAAATTCCTTTAAGTTAAATTTATCAAATATTAAAATTCATTAGTAAAAGTCTAGTAGTGATATAGAACCAATAATTGGTCAGAAAAGCTGGGATCAGACTAGGCCTTGTATCAACTGATAACCAGTGTCAAGTTAAATGTGACAATTCATTAGTGTGAATTACAAGTATATTTTGACATTTAATTTAAACCATCTACATCACTCTAGATAAATAGTGGCAGTGCAAGAATGAGTTTCACCTCTGCCTGCAGCTCTAGTTAAGCTAACTGTCAGTATCTCCTTATGTTCTTTAATTTTTGGTAAAATGACTTCAGAAAACATTTAACAATCTTTCCAAAAGAAAAGATACAGATGACTTAACTAAATTGATAAGCTTTCACATATGAAAGCTTGCTGGTAACCATTCTACCCTCTTAAAACCTGTTTCCAATGATTAAATTGAAGCTTCAGCAAAATATTTTGGAATGTCTCAGTACAGGAACTCCCTGACTTACGACATAAGGGTCGTGTTCTGTGGAATGCTACACAAGTATGAATTTACTCAAGTCAGAATTTCCCATGCTTATGCAGCACTCAACTGAAATTATTGAATCAAAAAAAAATGTTCAATGAACATTTAAATAGAATACTGTATTTATTCAATTTTTTTATCTCATGTGCAGGAAAAATTATAAAAGCTTGCAATTTAAAAAATTGCAAATTGCAAAAAAGAGGAGACATGCATAATGTCAGTAAGTTTTACCTATCAAGCATTGACAGAATCAATGTCTTCAGCTGATACGTATGGCACTGTAGAGGTCAAGGGCTGTGGAGATTTAGAAGGGGTTGGCTGCTCAGCCTTATGATCATAATACAAAAGAACACTAATGGATGACTGGAAGGTGGCTTTTTCTTTCAGATTTTTGTAGCAAGCATATCATTCACTCCTCTTAGCTTTTAAGAATCTGTCAGGATCCATCTTCTCAAACCTCACTATTGCTGATGCAATTTCATCAAATTGCCATCTCTGGTGATGAGTCTCTGCTCCTCATTTGGTTCATCTTTAGTTTTGCCAGCATTTTCTTTCACTATTGATGCATGCAAGTCAATAAGTTCTTCCTTAGATAATTCTATCTCTTCCTCTTTTAACTCCTCCACATCTTCAGCATCAACTTCCAACTGAAGTAGGCTCTGCAACCTTTACAATCTTATCTGCAATCTCTTCATATGATTCTTTTTCAAATCCTTTAGCATTTTACATGCTGTGGGCATATTTTCTTCCATGTGCCATTTAAACTTTTAATTTCCACCTAGGCCTTAATGTTTAAGATGGCATGGTAAATATGGTAAGACTTCTAAAAGTCTCTTAACATAAAATTGTCTACTGCAGACAATGCCTGAGCAAGTGTTGAGTGTAAGTAGTATGCTTTTAAATAACACCCTGATCCATAGGTTGGATGAGTGAAGTAGTGTTTGGCAGTAGAAATGACTTGCACATTTAAATTGAAAAAAAATGTTAGATGCATAGGATGTCTGGGAGCATTATCTAATAGAAGCAAAATTTTGAAAGGAATGTCGTCTTTGCAAGATTTTAACCTCTGAAATGAAGCAGCATTTAAACCAATGCTCAAAGAGATTGTTATCCATGCTCTCCAGTTTGATCAGAAATGCACAGGGAGGAGGGTGGCTTTGATGCCCTTAAATGCATGAGGATTTCTAGAATGGTACACAAGCAGTGGTTTTAATCTACAATCTCCCACTGCATTAGTCTCAAGCAAGAGTGGTCCTATCTTTTGACACCTTGCATTGTATTTTCCTCTGGCAATTCCATAGTAGGGAATTAGGCATTTTAGGTTGCATAAATTCAAACTGAGAAAAGATGGTTACAGGATAATTTATTTGGGGATTTATTAGATGCACTGGCATCTGTGGCCATAATGCACCATACATGTAGTTAGTATGTATACTATTTCTTGGATAGTTAATTGTAAAACTAATCAGTAGATTAATTTAACTAGTTAAATGAGGTAGTATACATTAATCATTGAGAAATGAATAATGCTTGAGACCTTTGTTTTATTATCCAAAAGTGGAGCATAAGAGGGGCTTCTGTTGTGGCTGGAGTAAAGAGATTCTGGCATTCTCTTATATTTTGTTCATTTGACAAGGATGTTTCACTGAAAGCAGTGTTTCAGTATCACTGAGAGGGCATCTCCCTGTTAAAAGAGAACCATGGTGATATTTGTATGACCTATTTGCAGATGAGCCAATATTACCTCCACGTGTTGGATTGAACTGAAGTTGGAAGGCCATCACTCAAGGTTTAACTTGATACTTTGATGTTGGGTTGATTTTCCACTGATAACTGCCACATGCATTTTTCCTGGATTATTGGTAGATAGTCTTCATGAGGTACTTTCCACTTGTTGGAAAAAAGGTTAGCTGATTTGGCAGCATTGTCTGCTAGTTCATTTGCAGGAATTGCCATATGTCCTGGTCCCCAACAGAAGTATGTTTCTCTCAGGTTCTGATAAGATATGCAAAGAGGTGATTATTTCTTTCACAACTGGGTGGGTGATGTTCATGGTGTTTAGTGAAGTGTACTTAATGAGAAAATGCTGTTTTTAATATCAGAGGACTCAATTTAATTCAGTGCAATCTGAATTGTTATTAGTTTGGCAGAAAATATACTAAACTCATAACAAGTAATGTTTGGAAAAAACTGCAGCAATTCCAATGTGGGCATTCTTTGTACCATCAGTGTGTACTACAAAGTTAAACTGGTTCAATACTAAATGGTATAGTTGCAAGAAATTCTGTGAAGTAGATTTATTCTATTCATGAATGTGTAAGTTGCATGTAGGTGGAGTGATGTTCCAAGGAGCAAAAGAATGGGAGGGTATGCACCATTGTCTAAGGTGCAAAATTTAGTAGTTCTAAGGTGTTTTTTATTCTCATACCCACAGAAGAGTTAGCAGTAGGATGGTTTTGGTATAACCTACTGTACTGTGATATGAAAGTATCTACCAATTTGGGTGTTCTGTCAAATCTGATTTTATAGCAGTGTGGCATTGGAGGCAAATTGCTGCTATGGATAAAGGGATGGTTGAGTGGGGGGGTTTGGGTTTTATTGGCACATTAGCTACTAAGGCTATAATGCACCAAGACCAGGGTTGAGTGGGAGAAGACAGTGGTAATCAATGGACACTGCTCTTCATGGACTAATGATATTAGTGGAGTCCCTCAGGGTTCAGTGTTGGTCCATTGTTTTCTGTATTTATAAATGATACAGATGATGGTATATCAAGCTTAATGTCCAAGTTTGCAGATGATACAAAGGTTGGCAGGGTTGTAAAGGACACTACTGACACTATGCTGCTGCAACAGGATCTGGAAAGGTTGAGCAGATGGGCTGAGAGGTGGCAAATGAAGTTTAACATTAACAAATGTAAAGTACTACATATGGGAAACAGCAACCCCATAGCAACATATCAACTCTGTGGTACTACACTGACAGTGGTAGAGAATGAAAAGGACCTTGGGGTAATTGTGCAGGCAGATATGAAGTTCTCTGAGCAGTGCAGATGGGCTGCACAAGTAGCTCATGGTGTCTTATCAATGATATACAGGAATTTTTCTAGCAGGGATAAGGAGGTGATTATTCCTTGTATAAGGCAACAGTCAGGCCACACCTTGAGTACTGTATACAGGTCTGGAGGCCTCATTTCAAGAACAATGTAGAGCTGCTGGAATGAGTACAGAGAAGGGCAACAAGGTTAGTGAATTTTAACAAAGGGGTGCTCTTACAAAGAAAGGCTTAAGTTTTGCAAATTAAAGTGTCTGGAGACTAGGCACTGGCAAGGTGATCTGATAGAGGTGTATAAAGCCTTGAATGGTTTGAGCATGCTCAATGCTGATGGGATTCTTCCTCTTGCATAGAATAATCACCTGAGAGGGCACAAATTCAAATTGAGGAAAGACAGATGTAGGGTAGATGTGTGGAAGTTTGCCTTTAGCCAGCAGGTAGTTGGTTGGAACAGACTTCCATCCTTTGTTGTGGAAGTTGATAGCCTAAATAAATTTAAGGCTAAGCTGGACAGGTATTTGGAACAAACAGAGGTGAAATGGGAGCAGTTTTTTTGCTGATGCTGCATAAGCTTGCTTTCTTGCATCATATCAGTTGTCTTCTGATGGAGAGATGGGGTTTGTGTGCTTCAGCATATAAACTGTATATTGGAGACTTGCAATATGCTCCTAAGGCAATGCATATTGCACTATGGATAGTGTCAAGCCAGCAAAGGGCACTAGTTCTTGCCAAAATATACACTGGTACTCTGTAGTCAAGCTGTGATCTTATCAAGGCTTTGTATAATTGTAAGGCAATCAGCTCCCCACTTAGTTTCTAAGAGAACCCAAATGATTTAACTTTTGCTGACAGGATATTAGTTTTTTTAATATGCTCTTAAAGGGTAAGTTTATGGTCAAATGCAATTCCTAAGAACCATATGGTGGGGGTGAACTTATTGGTTGGTCATTCAGTAGTAGTTCCAGATGTGGATGGAGTATGTCAGCAGCAAAAATATATGCACATTTTTTGGGAAAAAATGTTAAAAGCCATTAGTTTGTGTCGAACTGATCTCAGTTATTGTCCCTTGTAACTGTCAACAGCATTGATGTTTTTCATATGACAAAATGCTAAAATCATATACAAAGTGCTATAACAATAGTCATTGGAAGTTGTTCAGCAATGGTGTTTATTGCTATTATAAAAAGTGTAGTGCTGAGTACAGAGCCTTGAGGAACTCTAAGAATACTTGTGATAAGTTTTAAATCAAACTTGAAAGGTGTTTGTACAGGAAGTTCTATATGAAAATAAGATGACCTGGAAGTCCATGGTGATGTAATTTGTGGAGATGGCCATAAAGCTTATGATCCACATGGAATCATAAGCTTTACTGATATCAAAGCAAACCATTGCATGTTCTGATCTGAGGAATGCATTCCAAATGGAATTCTCCAGTCTTACTAGTATATCTAGGGTTTGTTTTGGCAAACACCAAATTGTTTAGGAGATTAAAGTTTTCTAGGTACCATATCAGTTAGTTTCTTCTTTTTGAGAATTTTGCAGGAGGCAACTGGTCAAGGCAATGGGTCTATAGCATGTGGGGTCTGTTGGGTCTTTGGTTTAAAGAATGCAAAGACTGTAGCATGCCATTGTTTAGGGAATGTTTCTAGGTAAAGTCTATTAAATAGATCAAGGAGTGGCTGCAATGATTCAGCACAGTTCCTGTATCATTCAATAGTGAATATTATCAGGTCCTACTGTGCTGCATCTAGATGTTAACAGATGCTTTATATAGTTCATGGATAGTAATTGGTAGGCTTTGTTCATTCCTTTTGAAGAAAAAGGGAATGTTTCTGTATTTGTTTTAAAAATTTTCTGAAGGTTTGTGTGCAACTTTCTATTACTGATGCTTTGGCAAAAATTTCCCCTAAGATATTTGCAATTTGAACAGGGTCAGAAATTCTGTCCCCCATTCCATGATACATAGGAATCTGGTATTTGCCACCTTATTTTTCTGATTTTCCAAATTGTGTAGGAATTTCTTCATTGATGGTTGAAGTAAAGTAGATCTAAGCTGCCGTTTTATTACAGCATCTAACATACCTTGTTCTGGCATGTTTACACTGGATAAGATTAGCTGTAGTTTG
This sequence comes from Mastigoproctus giganteus, assembly GCF_048544385.1. Lineage (NCBI taxonomy): Eukaryota > Metazoa > Arthropoda > Arachnida > Uropygi > Thelyphonidae > Mastigoproctus > Mastigoproctus giganteus. The sequence continues at coordinate 91,886,555 of NC_143586.1, read as the reverse complement.
ACTGCAGCTGAAGTTATCCCATGCTTTATTTTGTTCCTTTTTTAACCACTTGGCATTCATCACTCCACCAGCTTTTTGGGTGCATTGGCAATTGAAGAGAATTTTGGTATGGTTTTTTCCTGCTGCATGTAATATTGTTTGTGTTACTTGAGTTAAAGATTCTTGGATTTCCAGGTCAAATTTAGCTAGTTTTATTTATAAGTTGATAATAGGGCTTGTTTATTAAATCAATTAGTATGGGAAAATGGATCACTATGTATTGAATCATTGTCCACTTTATAGTATAAAGGGCTGCTGAACAAGTCTATTGCAGACTTAATTCCAGAAGGAAGGTGAACACATGTTGGTGACCCATCATTTAGGTTGTCATCTAAACACTGTTCAATTAGTTTTCCTCTTTGATCAATGTGGTTGTTATCCCATATTGTGTGATGTTCACTTAAATCTCTCAGAATGAGAGGTGTGGGGAGCTGGGCTATGAGACTTTAGATAGTTTTGTCAAGTGGTATCATTTGGTGGAATTTATAAGGATCAGATCTTAATGCGAGTTTCAGCAGCTATATTATCCATCAAGTGGAGAATTCAGAAAGACATGCTTGGTAGGAATGTGTGGGTTTACTAAAACAGCCACACCACCTTTTACAAACAGTCTTTTGTTAAGATATTAGACTGAAACAAGTTTGTATCTTTGTTTTAAGATATCTCTTGAAGGCAAAGACATTGGCATATATTTAGAGGCAAGATCATAAGTCATTGATATTTGCACAGAAACCAAAACAATTCCAATGAATTATTGTTTGTTTCTTATTAGGGTTTCAGAACTTGTTGCTGAAGTTCAGTTTTTCACTCTTGTTTTTATTTTTTTTTGGAAAGAGGCTTTCCTGTGCCCATGTCTTCAACAAGAATTTAATACTCCATCTGCAGATTTTTTATTAATAAATATTTTCTCTTGATGTCTGGAAGTTTGTTTCTTTGCATTCTTGGTCCATGGAGTAGTTTTTCACATGGTATGGATATCAGTGTATTGACTGCTTGAGTTTGGATTGTACTGGGTTTTAATGTAATCTGAGAAACTTTTGGGGGTACTGATAATTCAGTTTGCATTGTTGACTCATCTTTTGGTTATTTGGGTGTACACAGGTCTGCTTGGATGCATTGGTGGTGAGATGATCCACTTTGCTTCTTGATAGGAAGCAGTTTATTTTATACATCTGAATAAGTTACATTTTTCCAGCATTCACATGTTCTAGCATAGGCATGGTGCTCTTAGTTTGGCCATATTGGTTGAGAGACAGTACAGACTTGGCAGTCATGTTCTATTGAACAGCACTTTGCACAAATAGGGGTCAGATTACCATTTTTTCTGGTGGAGATTCTCTTTACTTTAATTACTCCTTTATCTTTAAGTTATTCTAGCATTTCCTCTTCAGATACATCCCAGTCTGAGATCACTCCTTTAGAGGTGATTAGTGATCTGTGGAGTATGTTACTGGTAAACCTGCAAAGAGGTTAATGCTCAAGTCTCTCAATGTTCAGTATTAGAGGTCTCAATAAGAATATCTCCAGACCTATCTTTTTATGGACTTGGGAGATCCAGTCCACTTTCTAATTCCTTTTGGACTCTGAATCTGCCAATTGCATTTTCACCAGTTGAATGAATGATCAATAAAGTTGGAACTGGATATGTATCTGTTTTCAGGTGTTTGGAAGTTCCTGCAATGGAACTATCTTTTTAGATAGTCTGGGGTGCATCTGGCAGCCCAGATAAGTCAGTTTGATTTACTCATGTTTTTTTTTGTAGTTGTTGGCACATTGGCTTCTGGCCATAATGCACCTCCCAAGGTTTTTGCAGTACTTTGATCCAAGCCCGAGGCGGGATTCGAACCTGCGACCTTTGGGTTGCTAGGCAGGTACTTTACCCACCCGGCTAGGATTTATTCATGACATGCTCTTTTTGGCCCTGGGAGATTCTCTCCTAGGTTACCAGCCCTACCACATGGAGGCAAGAGCAGTGCCATCTAGTGACCAAAGCAAAGAGAAGGTTAGTATGAACTAAAAATAAAGGGTTAAAGAAAGGTACTTTCCTTTCTAGGTTACATTATTTGAAAAGATTAATTCTATTAGAGTTAGACTTGCAAAAGTCAGCAGAAACATTCAGTAAATGTGTACCAGATAATCACTAAAAAGTGTGGTCACTAATATTGCTTGGCACTCTGGGCTGAATAGATACATGGAAGTTTGCCTTTAGCCAGTGACTAGTTGATTGCTGGAACTAAACTTCATTGCAGGCATCTTTAACCAGCCATTACCATGTCTGATGGTAATGGCTGGCTATATATAGAATAGCCTGGAGAATACCTGCTGGTATGTAAGTTTGAGGGTAACATGGTCTGGAGCTTTTTTCTGGGAGACCATTGGCCAATAGCCCTACTGCTGGTTGCAAGCGAACTGCTTGAAAGACTACTCTGCACAAGGATACATCAGCATTACCAGGCAGCGAAACTCACAGAGACATCGCAATACGGATTCAAGAAGGGTTCGTCTACTGTGGAAGCCTTGCGTAGCCTATCGGAATTAGCAGCAAACTGCAATAATAAATATCTTCTAGCCATCTCCATTGACTTCGCTGGGGCATTCGACACCATTTGGTGGCTGAGCGTACTGGCAAGACTAAGGCTGGCACAAGTGCCGATCAACTTATACTCCATAATTAGGTCATATCTCTCCGAGAGACGCATCATCGTGGAAGCACCTTATGGTAGAGTGAATCGTGATGTCCACAGGGGCTGTCCCCAGGGTTCTGTTCTGGAGCCACTCCTGTGGAATATGGTTTTGGATGGGTTCTTGGCTTGCACCTCTGTGATGTGCACTCCCAGGCCTTTGATGATGATTTGGTCCTCACCATTGCTGCAGATAGCCGAGCCCAGCTAGAGGAAAAGGCCAATCAGGCAATGCTGATATTGCAAAACTGGACCAGAACCCACTGCCTGACGATATCAACAACAAAGACGTCCTCCGTCCTGCTAAAAGGCAAGCTTGATATACGTAGACCGCCACAAATAAAGGTGGGACCTACCACAATAAAATTAGTGACCCAGTTAAAATATTTAGGAGTTATACTGGATGGTAATCTTATCTTTAAACACCATCTAATTTATATCAGAGCCAAAATCAAAAGATACTCTGGATTGGTGGCTAGGATCATCAGGTGGGACTGGGGGTTAAACCAATGCACCCTGTCATTGTTTTATAAAACAACCTTCCTACTGATCATCACTTACACCTCAGCAATATGGTTTTCCAAAACAGGAACTGTAGTAAACCGACGCATCCTTGATGCAACGCAAAGAACAATCCTACTGACAGTTACACGTGCTTGTAGGACAACCAGTACCCACGCGCTGCAGGTCTTGGCTGGAGCTCTTCCCCTTGACTTAGAGATCATGCGTAGGGGAATGAACTACCACAGAGAAAGGAATACCTTGTACATACCATGGCTATACTGTGGACATTGATGCACCACAAAAAATGAAAAGACAAGGCTGCAAAAACACCTGATGCAAGTTTGGCAGGAGTGTTGGGCCAACTCAAATAAGGGAAATATCACCAGGAAATTCATTCCGAACATCGACAGGATGTACCCCAGTCCCCCAACTTGGTTTCAACCTGGCTTATACACCACCTATTTATTGACTGGTCACGGGGCCTTTAAAGCCAAGCTGGCAGCATTGGGGATTGAGGTGGATCTGAGATGTGCCTGTGGGGAGCTTGAGTGCTGGGAGCACATTATATATGATTGCACCCGTTATGAGGACCTCAGGTGCAGACTGATCACTGCAATACACTACCTCCCCAAGAACTTGAAATCACATCTATTGGACTCACTTGAGGAATACAGGGAGCTAAAGGAATATGCCCAAAAACTATTTGGTAGGCGTAAAACACTGATAGCCATCTACAGAAGATAAAAAAAAAAGACACAGAACTTGCGTGGAGAGGACTCAAGGAGAACCTTGCCCAGGAACCTGCTTACTACTAATCATCTAAAACCAGCAATTGCAAGAATAACCCCATGGAGCTGCAGATCTTCCCATGATGAAGAGAACCACAGCCATAGCTAACAGACCAACAATGGACCTGACCAGTGTTCATAGCTGAGGAAAAATATGGCTATCAATGACAGAGAAGACCAATGAAGATAGAGAAACTCCAAGTTGCTGCCTCAACGGAGCCATATTGGCTCTATGCTCTGCACTCTCTTGTGCAGTGCAATTCTTTTACTCCCACTCCCGGCAGGGGAGAGAGGTGACAGCTTGCTGTCGCCTCTCTTCCCTGACACACCATTTCTTCCCTCTGGTGGGGCATGGGCATGCCTCACTGAAAAATTGGGGGTCACCTACCCTATTGACCCTCTTCTTCCTATTTCACCCCCCAGCCTTCACTCTCCCCTCCCAGCACTTTTTCTTGCACAGCGTATAGCCCTACACGTCCAAATTTAAAATACACCAAAAAATTTCGCCCAACCTTTTAGGCACTTTAGAAAAAGTGCTTTCAGCGTCAAACCCCATATTAGTGCTTTAATGTAAGTGATTTAAAATCAATCACGGTCGTTCCAATTTTATTTTAGGTCCTAGCCACTAAAATACCAGAAAAGTAAGTGGCAGGACCTGCCAGAGTACAATTGACTCAATGGTAACACCCAGCTAGCCTCCACGTGGCGAGGTATGGGCAACATCTGGTCCCATTAGGGGCCTGGCGGCCAATAAGCTGGATAAACAATGGGCACAACATATAACATTACTCATGACCCACACACTTCTAAATCTCTGGCTTTGACAGGGTACTGTCACCGATACATAGAACATTTGCAGAGATGGGAGAAATCCCAGGAGCTGCCAGACCCTCAATACCTCATACCTCAGTTGTTTTGGAAAAAAAGTTAAGATTTTTCTAGATACCTTAAACAATAATGCATTTCCTATTTTGTTAAAGCACAGTGGGAAATGTCTATACTGGTATCAGTAGAACAAAACTATCATTCCACTGATGTGTTGATTGACCTGTTTGAAGACATGCATCAAGTTATTGGCCAGCTTTGACCTAAATCATAGTGAACCAGTATGAGTTTGATCATTGGGTGCATGTGAGGAGAGAATGCCCAAAAAAAAAACAGCTGAACCATTCACTGTTTTAAAGGTTAAATGCTAGAAAAACATGAAATTTAAAAAATTGAAGGAGTGCTATGGAGATTAGAGGCTATTAAAGCCTAGGAGGTTTTAATACTATTTTCCTGTAATATTACTTATGTAGGTATCCAGATTTTAATGGTAGGGCAGTGTGCACAGATGTATTACCATCTATATTAGTTTGACTATTTTTCTAGTTTAGTTGGCACAATACTTTGAAGATGACCAATTTTATTATCAACTAATATTTTGCCCTTTATTCTGGCCTGTTTGTTCTTTCCACACTTTAATAAATGCTGAAAGTGAATCACATTAGAATAGCAGAAAATACTTGTTTTCATCCTAATCTTATTTTCTGAGACAGTCAGCGACCACAGTTGGTTTCAGGAAAGTATCCCTCAGTTGGGAAGGGCTACCTGTAGTGTAGAAAAACTAATTCCTGCATTTATACTCCAATTAGTCAAAGGATTATGTAAAAATAGGATGTTTTAAGCATGAAATAAATTTACTAAATATCTTTAACATATTGAGATGAATTGGTATCCTAAAGTACTCCATGACTTGCTTTCTCATTTCAAAAATATTAAGAGTAGGTCTTACATCCTAGATGAGTTTGAAACTGGCACAGGTCACCAGTTAACAAGGTACCATTTTTCTGTAGTAGCTAAAATATATAGAATACTTGAAAATATGTAAGCTCCTTTTACACACTTAAATTAGTATTTGTTAATTTAATTTACCATTTTGCGAATAATCATGAAGGCTACTGCAGAGGAGAACTGTAGGGCAATGACAAGGAATAAACCAACTATATGCTGAAAATAAAGTTAAGTATATCATAAATCTAGAATCACAATACAAAGGAATTTTATTTTCAGTAAAATACTATGAAGAAATTGAAGCTACTTAGGCATGCTATAATTTGTTAAGCATATCAAAGTTTATCAAATTAAAATTTGATCTAGGATTAAATCTTGGAACACTAGCTATTTGCTTTTGATGACAAAAAGCAAGAGCTGAATAGGTGTAGGCCTTATGTCAAGAATTAGTGACAATTCTGGGTAGAGCCATTTTTAGACATTAGTAATTTGTTATAGTACATGAAAATAATGGAAAATTGACTTTTCTTTTAGAAAAGTTCAAATTTACTTTGAGAAACTGGAAAGTTGTTTATAAATTCATAATATACCCAATGAAAAGTCATTGAATAAAAGTAGATTTAATCTAATATCATAAATTTAAGTTATATAAAGTTGAATCTAACTCAGTTGTCCAACTCATTAGCATTTAAAAATGCTAAAGTACTTCTGGAACCCCTCTACCCTTTAATTGTGCAACCTAGTGGGAATGTGGTATAACAGTTCATTAATTTCTAGAAGGCAATGCTAAAATACTTAATTTGCTAATACTGTACTAAAATCAAAATGACTAAATATTAAGAAACTAAAAAATGAAATAATGAACCAAATAAGCCATTAAAGTATGCTCATGAATTAAGCCTCTAGACTTAATGACAATAGTATTACTAATTGTACTAGTATAGCCAATGGATGTCTTAAGACAATTTTTTTACATTGAGCACTTAAGTTTGCTCTGAAACAGTACTGATGAAAATAAAGCCTGTAGACAAACTATTGTCTTGTGGTCTTGGCCAAACCTCAGCTACCCTGCCATATATTTAGAACAAAGATATTTATAATTCAGATTTACTCTAATAAAACATAGGAAGTCAATCAGGTCAAGTCCAAATCAAGTTGAACAGTTTTCTTTACTGAAACTGAATCCAGAGATCCACTAGTGGCACAAAGGGCCACAAGAACACATAGTAGCATGATACAAGGAGATAGATTACACCTAAGGAGCACAAAGAATTGAAGTTTCCAGTCCACAATCAATTATATTGAAATACTGTATTTCCCCATGTATAAGATGCTCCTTAATTTTGCAGCCTGAAATTTGAAAAATGTATTACATAAAGTTATTGAACTCAAGTTTTATTCATCATAAAATTCATACAACTCACTGTCAAAACTCTCATCCATTAGCTTGTCCTCATCTGTGTCTGATGACAAATCACTGTCTTCATATATTGCCTCGTCTTCAGTTCCATCTATGGTATTTGAAATGCCACACTTAAATGACTTGACAACAATCTCAATCTTGATATTATCCCAGGATTTTTTCACCCAGGTACAAATTTCTCCTATAGTTGGTTTCTTCCTGTTGGTGTCAAATTGTCCCCAGAAGACTTCGTCCATTGGTTCCATTCATATCTCATGGCAGCTTTGAAGGGTTTGTTAATGCTGACATCAAGTAGTTGGAGCTGGGATGTCAAGCCTCCAGGTATGATGGCAAGTTTTGTTTTTTGCTCTGCAGCAATCTTGTAGTGAGTACTGCTAATATTAGAGATTAAGTAGCAATGCTATTTAAAGTCTTAGTAGTTTAAGTCAGACTAAATTTAAGCTATGGATTTATCTAAACAGTACTTATGCAAAATTAAGTTGCTATAGTCAGCCAACTTAATTTTGCTATAGTTATCAGATTAAATAGTAAAATGTTTATTAGCAATTTAAATTAATAGCAAAATATCAATATTGCTTCAACTTATGGCAAGTTATTACTATAGTCAATTTAATTTTTATATGGTCTCAGGATGGGATAAGTGGCACTCTGAATATCTTATTTTCAATAGCAAGATAAAGATGCTAATTGATATTACTATTGTTTTAATTGAAAGCAGTATGATAAGCATTTGGATACCCCTTCAAATAGTTGACAGTATGTGAAGTCTTGTACATTTGCATCAATGAAGACATCAATAAATCTTGGTTTGCCTTGACTGTGTAGAAGTAATGTTAGGAGCCAATTTTTGGATCTGAATTTTTAATAGATTGTAAATGGATGCTTCAGTAACTTCTAAACAAACTTTTCTGAACTTCACTGTAGATGTTATGTAAAGATTAGACTCTAGGTAACCTAAATTAAAGGGCTAGAAGACAAATTCAATGAAATGTTAGACAACCTATAGAGCAATGGTTCCCAACCAGCATACATCAGCACATTGGCATACCACAACCCTTTTCAAAGGTTGCTGCAAGATTAGGAAAAATTCTATTGAGTTTAATGGCAATCACTATTTTAGTGTGCCATTAATTAGTTTTTAACTTACATGACTTCAGTGACAAGATTAGGAACCACTGCCATAGTTATTTGCAAAAAACATGAAGTACAGAAGGTCAAAAATGTCAGTCTATAGGAAGCTGCATACCCTTAGATTTAAAGGGCAGCAAATAATATGAAGCTACATTTGGAGTGTCCATGAATGTGGGCAACACCATAAGACAATGGCAGATGCAATAGTGCAAAAAAATTCTATATAATGTTGTTCCAATGGATATGGAAAGTATCTTGGAACATTCCACTGGAGTGTAGTCTTGCAGATGTGGACTGCATTGGTAGCACCTGATATATGCTTCATGACCTACATAATTGTAGGAGTGAAATGGAAAGTTTTTTGCCTGATAGTGTAAGAAAGCAAGCTTATAGCTTGCTTTCATCATATGCCTATGCTAATTGTGCATACCTACTCTATAATAGCATTATGGAAAGAGGCCTGTTGATATTAAAGCATTCAATATAATGAATAATGTGCAGACAAAGTCAGATTGGCCAGCATAGAGCTTGGACCTCATTCATTAAGCACTTATGGGACAAACTGAAACACTAGATTGGCTTCTAAACTACACCAAACAGAGCACTTTAATTGTATACACAAATGTCAGTTTATGCATAACTGTTTCTTAAAAAGGCAATTTTTTCACTGAGTAGACTACATTCAGTAAGTGAGTACTGGTTTGCCTATTGCCAATATCTGACATGTCAAACAAAGGCCTTAACTTATGAAAGGGTTTTCAAGGGTAGTCCTTGAGCAGGAAGATTCAGTTAACCATTCAGGATCAACTAGGTAATTATCAGGTGCACTTACAATTAGTGCTACAATTATGAAAGTAGGGAACAAGTTAAATGTGAGGACTTGCTTCATAAAGGATTTAGTGATTGTTATTTGGTTTTTAGGAGCATTAGCAACTAAGGCCATATTTCTCCAAGGATTGTGAAAATTATGTATAAATTTCTTGATTAAGATGCTGTTATATATACTAAAAGAATATAAAGTAAGAGTGGTAATGAAAAGTTACTTTTATAAAGATCAAACAGTAGCCCATTTGTTTTACACCTTATCTGGACTCTTCTGGACTGGTGCTGCAACCATCTTTAGAACTGTAAAAGCAGTATTTTCAGAAAATTACTTAATCAATACCATATTTTCATTCATTATAAGTAGTATAATACTTTTAGGAGCAACTAATAAGGAACATCTATAATGGATAGTGATGCCCCATAATTAGTACTATAATATTAGTGGCAAGTGATACAAGGAAGAAAGTTAAAGCATCAGCAAAAACTAAACATTTCACCCATCCATGCCTTCCAGGAATATCTGGTTTTTTGAATTTATTCAAACCATCCACTGACTGAAAGCAAACTCTGACCCATCTATCCTACAACCATCATTCAACTTAATTGATGCCTCCTCATGTGCTGTCTTAGCAAGAGACAATGCCATCAACATTTAGCTATTAATCCATTAAGCCTTAAACACTTAAAACCTGATCTCTATAGCTATCTAGGCTAGACACAATTTGCAGAACTAAAGCCTTTCTTGGTAAGTTCACCCTTTTATTTCCCTCAATCTGATTGCAGAGGCAGGTGCAAGAAAACAAGCTTATACACCATCAGCCAAAAAACATTTCACACATCCATTTGCTCTAAAAAGATGTCTAGTTCTTCCTTGAATTTAAGCTATCAACTTCCATGACAGATGGACATTTGTTCTAGTACTATCTGCTGGCTGAAGGCAAATTTCCACACATCTGTTCTAGAACTGTCTTTCCTCAATTTGAATTTATGCCCCCTCAGGTTTGTAATCTGAGCAAGAGGAAGATCCATCAGCATTGAGCCTGCTCAAACCATTCAAGGTGTAAATCAGCTCAATCAGATCACTTTACAGGTTCCTAGCCTCCAGACATTGTAATATGCAGAACTTGAGTGTTTCTTGGCAAGAGGATCCTTCATTCCACTTGCCAATCCTGTTGCCCTTCTGTACTTGTTCTAGCAACTCTAGATCATTCCTAAAATGAGGCCTCCAGATCTGTACACAGTACTCAAGGCATAGCCTTATACAAAGGGATAATCACCTTATCCTACTAACAAAATTCCTCTATCATTGACAACTCAATGACCTGTTCTAGCAGCCTGTCTGCACTACTCAGAAAACTTCATATCTGACTGCACAATTAGCTCAGATCTTTTTCATTCTCTATCACCCTAAGTGTAGTACCACAGTTGGGTACATTTCTCTGGGGTTACTTCTACCCATATACAATACTTTATATATGTACATGGGTAAATTTCAGTTGCCACTTGTCAGCCCATCTGCCCAGATTTTTTAGATACTGTTGCAGTAGCAAACAGTTTAACACCCTGCCAACCTTGTATCATCTTCAGACTTGGACATTAAGCCTGATATACCTTTATCAATATCACTTATAAATATACACAACAATAGGCCCAACACTAAACATGGACTCCACTAATAACAGTCCATGAAGAGCAGTGTATTGCTTACCACCACTGTCTCCCATTCAACCACTTTTATCAATTGTAGCAACCTGCCCTTAATGCCAATTGCAATTTGTATAGGCAGTCTTCCATGTGCAAGAGTATCAAAAGCTCTACTGAAATCCAAATATGACATCAATTTTTCATCCAGTTCCTTTGTGACCCTATTGTATCCAATCAAATTGGATAGATAAGACTTCTACTCAACAAACCCAACTTGATAAACATCTGGCATCTGCTTTCGTAAAGAATTCCTCACATGTGAATGCAAAATACCTATTCAGTGTTGGTAGCCTGAGCAATGTCAGTTAATCATTGACACATCAAGTGCCCCAACATGATTCAACTTTCCTTCTATTGTTAATAGAAGGATAGAAATCCTTGCTACTATTCTTTGCCAAAGACTTCTCATAATATGGCTTAGCTTGTCTAAGCTCCTTTGCATTAATTTTTCATATACCATAGGCTTCATTACCTGAATTTATATGCATCCTACACATTTGTGTCAAGTCTGTTTATCTGAGATCCATTTAGGTCTAATCATTCAACATTCTCAGTTATGAAAAGCCTAGTAGCCTCCATTTCCCTGAATGCTCCCTGTTTAGAATTCTGTTAGGGACATCAGTTGGTCCCACTACATAGAATTAAAAAAAACTGTTTCAAATTATAGTCATCCTTACAAAAGGCTTTCCCTTAACCCTTGACAAAAGGAAAGTCTTTAAATTCCACATTATTACATTGATCACTGCCATCCAGTAGGCCTTTTACCTGTAGATTCTTAATGCATGAAGAATAACTGCTGACAATAAGGTCAAGAGTATTTCTTTGAGCTCTAAGATGCTGCTATAGAAAACATGTCATCCAATAAATTTTCTATATTGGAAGTGCAAGTGACCAAAAAACAAGTTCTAGTTGATATCTGGAAAATTAAAATCCAAGATATTCTGATTTGCTGGCTCAATATTTTAGTATAATAGTTTTACAGTGAAACTTCTCCTAACAGACACCTCTTGTTAACAGACATCTCTCTACAACAGAGATTTTCAAATTCCCCAACTCACCTCCATTGGTTTTAACGTGTTTGCAGCTTCTGTCTAGTGGACATTCTCTGTAACTGACACAGGCAATCTGCACTGTTTCATTTAGATTAGCACTTAATTTGATCTCCCCATAACGGACAGCAGGCAAGCTCACGGTCCTTTTCTAGGAACTTTTCTTCCACGTATTGCCTCAATCGTGTGTTTATTTTCTATTTCTGATTCTCTGAATTTTATCAAGGTTTACCTCGTGGTTCTAAACCCTTTTTCAAGAATTTTAAGGCACGTGTAAAACTTCTGATGAATTCAGTGTGTGCAGGGAGGGGGAATATGGTTGGCCTTTTGTCTTTTCAGTTTCCAGTTTTGTTGAGTGTCATGTGAAGTGCACAATTGTGAACATTTAACTCTTCTCGTAAACATTAACTTTAAAAGATAAATGTCAAACTCATTAATGCGTATGATCGGCAAAAAAAATAGTTTGAAATCTTGCTGCAAAATTCAAAATCAGGAAGACGCGGCATCCTAAAGAAAAAAATGAACTGCTCAAACAATTTTGGCAACACGGAAATGATCAGGTTCAAAAATCATTCCCGAAAACTGTTGGACTTCAAATTGACAATGTTACGTATGAGTGGTTTGTCACGAACGTGACAAAAAATTCCCATTAATGGGCCTATTATTAGGGAAAAGGCTTTGGAGGTTGCAAAATCTATGGGAGTAAATGAGTTCAAAGCTTCTGTGGGATGGCTAGACAAGTTCAAAACTCGGCATAAAATTTCTTGGAAAACCGTAAGTGGTGAAGGTGGATCTGTTGATACTGGGGTTGTAACAGAGTGGACTGTCAAATTGGAAGATTTGTCGTGATTTTGAAGCAAAGGATATTTACAACTGTGACGAAACAGGGTTGTTTTTTAAAGCTCTTCCTGAAAACACAATGAGTCTAAAAAAACAAAAAGTGCCAGGGCAGAAACATTTCTAAGGAATGCTTGACTGTACTATTGTGTACAAATATGCTGGGAGACTTTGAACAACCTCTTGTTATAGGAAAACCACAAAATCCTCGTTTCAAGGGCATAAAGTTGAATCTTTTGAATGTTGATTGGAAGTCTAATAAAAAAAAGTGTGGATGACACAAGATATCATGAGCAAATGGATAAGTCACTTTAACCAAAACATGATTCATCAAAACAGAAAAATTCTTTTCATGGATAATGCTGCATCTTACTCACACATTGAATTGTCCAACATTCAAATTGTTTTTCTGCCACCAAACACATCTGCAGAGTGTCAGCCCTTGGATCAAGGGATAATAAAAAAACTTAAACTTCACTACAGAAAAAACATGTTTTAATACATCTCATTGCAAACATGAACGATGTAATATGTGCGAGTGACCTTACAAAGAAACTCAGCATCCTAGATGTGATTCAATGGATTTCCTCTTCAGTAAATGCAATTAGAAAACAAACTGTTGTGAACTGTTTTGTAAAGTCTGGCTTCTCAAATGCAAAAATTGAAATTGTGAACAGCAATGCGGAGCACCAAGAAGAACAAGAACTTCAACATCTATTGATAATGTACGATATTTCAGTTACAAGTGACCCTGGCTACAAAGATATAGACTCGAACCTAACTACAGAAGATGGTGCTCTAGATATCAACAACATTATCAATATTTTTCAAGAAGTTCCTCATGAGGATGAAGAAATGGAAGGAGATCATTCTGTCAAAGAACATATTAACGACGAACCACCAATGAAAATAGAAGCACTCATACAAATCAATCATTTAAAAAAATGTTTTTTGCTGCTGAAGAAGATACTGAAGGACTTTTGATGGTTTCTTCACTCCAAACAAATGTTGAAAACAAAATTATCAGCCAGAAGAAGGTGCAGAAGAAAATAAGTGATTACTGTATGTATTTTTCTTAAGATAAAGTCATAATATGCATAGCACAATTGTATGTATATTATTTACAAAAATATTGTGCAAAATCTGTATATATTTTAATTTAATTTTACATTAAACGTTTATTCTTTTTCTTTTTTTATTTTCTCCCTCAGACTTCTTGTTAGCAGACACTTCTCTAACAGACAGATTTTCATTCCCCATGGCTGTCTGTTAAAGGGAAGTTTCACTATATACTCAGTCATTAGACCTATAGCACATTTGTTTTCCCATTGCTTATGTTACAAACTGACTCAACATTGCACTGGTCACCCATGTCATTTTGTTGCACTGCCTTTTAAGAGTATAATCCCACCTCTCCTGTCTGTCCTGCTTGTATACAATTCACTCCCATATTTAAATTCGACATTGAATGTCTGAGTGACAAATGTAACATTCAATATCCTACAATTTCTGAAGTACTGATTGTCAAATGCAAACTCAGTGCTCCTAGCATTACTGTACATTAATTATATGTACACCTATTCTTGTTAGTTACCTTACAGCCCACATTTACTTGTTCAATGACACAATAGGGTTTGAAGTCCAACACTTTCCTTCCAGACTGCTATATGTTCCAATAGAAGCAATGCAAGAATCACTTTCAACCTTAGTCTGCATCCCCTAAGCAAGATTTTCTAACCCACCTATCACTGCCTCAATAACAAGCAAATGTTCTTGTAATATTTGCTATTTAATTATATCCTATCAATGTAAAAACTTAACAGACCACACTGAGAAAAATCCTACCCCATGAGCCTTGTATATTTGCTTCCAGGCCAAGTTGATTGAAAGGCTCAACATGTACTCACTCTTATGTCTGGGCAGAATTGCAAATACTCAAATTCAAACCTAACTTTTTCCCAACATTATCTGTACTTGTTAAGTCCTCAGATATTATTCTTAAGATCATTAGTGCCAACATTTACAATATCACCTTTTGTACCCTTAAAAGATCCTGTTCTGTCATCTAGATCATCCTTGTAGGCTGTTTCACTAGTTAAGATACAACTGAAAACTAAGTGTGAAGAATGTATTGAAATTAATTCTTGGGAAATTACACTATAAATGCTTTAAGACTTTTGCCATTTTAAATATCAGTAAAATTTGTTTAAGCAAGATTTACTCACCACAGGGACCATCCAAATTATTTCATAGCAAGACCCACAAAATCCAAATCCTCCAGTAACTGCTAGTAGAAAACCAGCTGATAAGATACTTATAACTACATTTTTAAGGGGTAGCAAGGCAATTGGGTCAAGGTAATCTAGAGCAGTTTGAATTTTTAAGGACACACCAACAACTGCTAATCCCAAGAGCTAAAAAGAAAAGCTTAGTTAGTGCACTGCATTCCAAAAGACTTGGAGAAATTAATAAACATGTAGATAATATATGAATAAAAGGTAAATATGCCAGAAAACTGCATTAAATAGTACATTTCATAAATGTACTTGATTTAACTAATATTAATGTTTAAATTTAAGTGAACAATTTAAATTACAAGCTAACAAATCTAAAATTTGTACTGTCAAGAATTTGTCACTTCAATCAAGGCACTAGTTGAATCTATAAAATGAATGACATTACAATATTTAAACTGTAATAAGTTTATTTGAACTAAATCTGGGAACCTAAAAATCAGCTATCACTTAAAATAGCCCAAGGGGCTCATGTTCAATTTTTTTTTGGATAGTGTAGCATAAGCCTCAGGCTTCCTTGCACCATGTAGCTAATAATAAACCCTTTTAGAACAGCACCTAAGTTGCTATTTATCAACTTAAATCAGTTAATATTATAAAGGTCAAATGATGTAAAGAAACTTTTGCATCAAAAAATATTCCCACAAGGTTAACTATCCAATTCTGTTTCTAATTTAGAGACCTCTGCCTTGCCACAATGGGGGAAAATTTGTGTTCAACAACCCACTGTCCATAAAAAAAAACTTTGAGATCCAATCTTATTCCCTTAGATAAGATCTTTATACTCTTAGTTATCTCACCTGTGATAAAGACTTTCCACATTCAATTTACTTAACCTGATGTTTGCATGTTTAGTTTTTTTTGTTGTCCACATTTAAGCCAGTCTTTGTGCACTTATCACTCTTCTTTGAAACTTCCAGGTTGTGCTGGAAAGTTATGTAGTTAAAAACTACATTTCCCAACATCTGTACTAACCTTTTCTAGTGTCTGGGTTCCCAACCCCCCCCCAAGGGGTTGGTGTTTTCTGGGGGGTTGGCACAGTTATTTTTAGCTGAAATTTTTATAGTAAATTTCACCATGAAGGTTTTAACACTTATTTTAATATGGCAATGGCCACACTGCAATATTCTACCAGTGATTGTAACACTAACTTTTTGATAAATCAAAGGAAGTGACTTAAGGTCCACTGCAGTGGATACTTATTAAAAGCCAACTGTCTTCATACATATTAAACATTTTATATTTTAATTATTTGCTATGGTGGGCCTTTATTTTCAAATTTCTACCATGGCAGACCTTGATTCACTCCCTAAAAATAAAATATACAAATGGTGTTATTGTTAGAATAAAATTGTTACAAATAGTAAACAAAAATATTCACTATGATATAAAATTCAATATCAAAATTCATTTTTAATTTGTCTTGGTGTGAATAAACTCAAATACAGACTGTTGAATAAAGGAGTTGCTCTCTTAACAGTTCAAGGTCACCCCATATGTTTTTGCTGATGCCACCATGTTTGCATGATGTAATTCAGTAATGTCCACGATGGGCCATCTAATACAAACTGACAAACTTAATTTGCCAATAGTCAACCACTTTTAGTTGGCACCATGATAGAAACTAGCCACTTGCTGTCAAGCACAAGTTAGCTACTGCTTGCACTTTCTAAAATCTAAAGAGCATCAGTTGGTTGTCATCAGTCCATGCTGAGTGCTAAATCTGTACCCATGAAGAAAAATATTCAGGAGACTATCTAAAATTGACTTTACCACCTTGATCAGCAATGACAGAAGCCACAATGCATTTTGTGCAATGTCTTTTGCAGTGCTGAATCTGAAACCTTCAAAACTGAAACTTCACTTATAGACAAAGCATTCAGAACATACTAAGGATTTAGAGTTCTTTCAATGCCATGAAACTGGTCTCAGACAGACTTGATCCTATAGGAAGCTTACAGCAAAAGAGCACAGCAAGCATCATATGAAGTTGCACTGGAAATTGCCAAACAAAAAACCTTACAATTGGAGAAACAGTCATCAAACCCTGCATGTTGAAGATGAATTTAAATTCTTGGGGAAGCCACCAAGACAAAGATGCAACAAATCTGTCTAACACTACTCAGGCATATTTCAGATATGTCTGTAGATGTGAAAGCAGGTTTTGAATGAAATCAAAGTTTCTCCATTGTTTTCTTTAAGTTGATGAATCAGACATAAGTTCATGTTCTCAGTTGCTTGTCTTCATGAAATATTCATTCAGATGAATTAATCTGAATCAAACTACAAAAGGTGAAGATAAATACCTTTTTGAAACTGGAGGACTATGGTAGATAAACTGTGGGGTTTGTACACATAGAGCATCAGCTATGCTAGGGTCAAAGTCAGGCTTTCAGGCAAAAGTGAAACTACTTGCTCCCAAGCAAAGGGCATTCACTACATGATTCACCAATATGCTCTTGCCAGTAAGACTCTTCCAGCTCCTCTGCAAGAGGTAGTTTATTCTCTGATCAAAATTGTGAATTACAAGTCTGGAGCCCTCAACACCTGTCTGTTTAAAGAACACTATGAAGACATGAATTCTGATCACTAGGTTCTTTTCTACACTGCTGTATACTGGTTGTCAAAAGGAAATATTGTCAATTGTGTCTTTGAGTTGTGTAAACACCAAAAGTAAATTCATCTTCACCTGGGGCTTTGATTTTTCAATGCATGTTCTACCTCATCAGGAAAGATGAGGTATGTGGTGCTGACAATTTGTGATTATCTTCCCACTGCTGGCATCATTCCCTTGCTCCTTATAATACTTCATAGTAGTCTGCTATTTGAAGCATTCCTTTTCTGCTATTCATAAACACACCATCACTATTCTTCATATTTATCTTTCTGTATTAACTGCTGATTTAAGTCTTGTTTTCCCTTAATGTTTGTTCTGTTTTTCTTGTGTTAAATCTCATGTCATTCAAGTCTTTCTAATGGCTTTGCATAACTCAGATACTCAATTTTGTCCTTTTCAGTGTTTTTTTCTTCATTGTCTTTAGTTCATGACAAGTTTAACTTTTTTCTTTGGATTTTTACCTCTAGGTTTCTTGAGAAACTTAGAGGTAAAAATCATTTTTAGAAAGTTGATATTCCTCATCAATATCTTGGTCCTAAGGTCTGCAGAAGCTCAAACTTGTTCCTAAGTTCTAGTACATACTGCTTTTTCTCCTCTGATGTTCTCAGACTTTCATTTACTTGAGTCAGTTTTTCTTACATATCAAGTGTGCATCTTGCCATTCTGACCACTTCCAACATTTATCTTGTTCAAGACAAGAATTGTTCACAATATATCTTCTGTTAGTGAGGATGAAGTAAATTTCATTAGTTAATTCATTTAGGCTCTTCCATGTCCACTTTCTGTTCACCCTTTCCTTGAAAAGGGTATTCATTACTGACATTACTTAAGATTCTGCAAAGTTTTTTCCACTTTTCACTTGTTTTATTAGGAATAACATTTTAATATTTCATAGCAAATTACAATTAAAACTAGCACTTAATTTCTAGTAATGTACTTTTGATTCTGTTAATCATTCAGAAGTTACTTCACATAATTTCCTTGTTCTAGTTCACCACAAATGAAAGCTATTTGGAAAAAATGTCTTTATATATTGATCACAATTTCTTGAAGAAAATTGCTTCATTACTAAATGGAAAACCAAGTTGGATGCTGAACACAATCTTTAAACAATTGATTTCCTTATGACATGGTATATAAGTCAGTGTTATAAGATGTACAAATTTAAGATGCAGAAATGAGTCTTCTATATCTAATGGAAAAAAATTAAGATTTTCTTCCAAGCTGTGAATGCCATTGAATGTTTCTTTGGAAGTGTTTTGCCCACTGGTGAATGGCCAAAGTAGCTGCTTGTCACCTAGGAAAAACTGCTATAAATACCATTATTGGAATCAGCCAAAGGTCACTAGGTGAAACAGTTATGAAGGATATGGAATACCTCAGTTTTTTTTCTGTAAAAAGTTATTAGTAGCAATGAAAGGAGAGGGGAATTCCAGAAGTTTATCAAACTCTGGAAGGGAGCTAAGTGATTATAATAATCAAGAGCAAAGTAGAGAAGAAATTAAAGTTAAACATAAGGCACCCAAGATGGATGGTATCTATCTAGTTATATTAAAGGAAGTAAGCAAACCTTCAGCCATAATTATGTGAGCTTCCTTGAACTCAGGGGAGGTCCCCAAGGTCTAGATGGGCAAATAAACCTAATTCACAAAGGGATCAAAGGATCCTAAGTAATTAGACATTGTAGAATAGATGTGTGGAAATTTGCCTTTAGCCAGCAGGTGGTTAATTGCTGGAACAAGCTTCCATCTGTTGTTGTGGAAGTTGATAGATTAAATAAATTTAAGGAGGAACTGGACAAACATTGAGGGAATTGTTTTATAAATTTTGTTTGACTGATGCTGCATAAGCTCATACTTTTTTTCTTGCATCACATGCCACTACTAACATGTTAATTTAACTTCTGTTCCAGGAAATTAATGGAGGCATTTGGACTATGTATATAAAATGCTTAGCATCATAATACACAGCCATTTCTGAATAAACAGAAAATTTTTAAGGTGGCATCGTTTTAGGTTATCTCATATTGTGAATACCTTCACGAGTTGCCATGATATTGCACTACTTCGAATAAGTAACGCTTCACCTAAGGAGAAGACTAGTGTTACTTATTCTCAGATAGGTACCACCACACAGACAGCACTGTTTCAGGGCTGTTTGGCCCTTCGTCAGTGAGTGGGTAGGTACCCAAGTGATGCAATGATGGCAAAAACAGTTATGAAGTATAACTCCACAATATGAGAGATGCCTGATGGTGTATGATGTATTTAGACTATATATTCACAATATGTATTCACAATGAGTATTCACAATATGAGATATAACCTAAAACGATGCCACCTTAAAAATTTTCTGTTTATTCAGAAATGGCTGTGTATTATGATGCTAAGCACTTTATATACATAGTCTAAATTTGTTCGCAGCTTGAGGCTCTAGCCCTAAATGCGCCTTAGCCTGGAGGCATTTGTTAAAGCAGCACTACAGGATCTAGACAAGATTGCAGTTTTAGTTCAGACAGCATGGGTTTGTTAAGGGAAGCCTTGTCTGACCAATTTGATTGGATACAAGGTTAAAACTGGATGCAAAAAATATTGTATATCATATACTTTGATTCCAGGAAAGCTTTTAATACTATTGCACATGGAAAACTACTAGAAGTTGCTGCTATGGATAAAGGTATGGATGAGTGGGAGAAGACAGTGATAATCAATTGACACTGCTCTTCATGGACTAATGTTTAGTGGTGCCCTCAGAGAGACATGTTGGGCCCATTGTGTTCTGTATTGATCAAGGTATATCAAGCTTAATGTCCAAGTTTGCAGACAATACAAAGGTTGGCAGGGTTGTTACTGACAATATACTACTGCAACAGGATCCAGAAAAATTGAGCAGATGGGCTAAGAGGTGGCAACTGAAGTTTAACATTACATTTGTTAAAGTACTGCATATGGGGAGCAGTAACCCCCAGAGTAATGTATTAACTGTATTGTACTAAACTCAGGTAGCAGAGAATGAAAGGCCTGGGGTAGTTGTGCAGTCAGTTATGAAGTTTTCTGAGCAGTGCAGACAGTCAGCAAGAGTAGCTCATGGTGTTTTGTCAATGATATACAGAATTTTCTAGCAGCAATAAAGGTTATTGTTCCCTTGTATAAGGCAATGGTCAGGCCAAACCTTGAGTACTATATACAGGTCTGGAGGCCTCATTTTAAGGATGTAGAGCTGTTGGAACAAGTACAGAGAAGGACAAGATTAGTGAACAGAACAAAAGGTTGCTCTTATAAAGAAAGGCTTAAGTTTTGCAAATTAGTGTCTGGAGACTAGGCACCTGCCAGGTGATCTGATTGAGGTGTATAAAGCCTTGAATGGTTTGAGCATGCTCAATGCTGATGGGATTCTTGCTCTTGCTCAGAATAATTGCCTGAGAGGGCATAAATTCAAATTGAGGAAAGACTGTTGTAGGATAGATGTGCAGAAGTTTGCCTTTAGCCAGCAGGTAGTTGATTGCTGGAACAAACTTTCATCTGTTGTTGTAGAAGTTGATAGCTCAAAAAGATTCAAGGCAGAACTTGACAAACATTTGGAGCAAGGAGATGGGTGAAATAAGTGTTTTTTGTGGCTGATGCTATGTAAGCTTGCTTTCTTGCAGTATGTGCCCTTGCTAATGAACTTGTTTTCACAAAAATCTAACAATACTGACAAACTTTATAAGATGTTTCAATGTTTATTTTATTGCAGCACTCTCTGCACATGCAATAATCACAAACAACCTTCATATATACATTCTGTAATAGCATCACACATATGTGGTCAACACTGCTTTGCAAGTAATTTACTGGGCCACATATGCAACAAGATTTGTATTTTAGGCAAAAAACGATGACAGCACTGACATTACAATATTTTAGAATTACTAAGCAAATTATTTGCTAAATAATTTTTGGCCCCTGGGGATTTCTTAAACTAGCTTGGCAGTCAATGTGTTAAAGGTAGGATGAGGTGGTTAGCTGTTGGGTAAACTGTTAATCTAACCACTGGTGATCCAGCAAACTCTAATCTGGCACCCCACAGGTACCAATGCTGCCAGATTAGTGACAGTTAACCTGTATTATAAAAACTGATTTAGGAAATGGTTTTAAATAATAACCAAAACACTTGGAAGAAACAATGTAAAGTATATTTATTTTGAACTTACCTAAATGTTTTACATGATTTCAACAATTGTAAATTTTTTTTTACACAAATAAGAGTAAAAATCTTGGGAAGGTTTGTTTTTAAAATATGTAATCTTGAATTTTCTTAGAACCATACAAGATTGTGGCAAGGTGTCATCTTTAATAGCAATATCTCCATAGAACTGGATTCAGATAGCTCATCACCATGCCATTGCAGTTTCTAGCCAGTGAAGGCCTCCACATGAGTGGGCCCACTCCCTCTCAGAGTCACTTGGTTAAAATCAGATTTCTTCATCCTGAACTAATGAAACAACTTCAGTTAAAGTAATGATAACCAGGATCATCAGCATCATTGTTTAATGCCTCTGCATCATCTTGCAGATACTCTGAAAACCTGGGAATCCCTTGAAGTTACAATCTCACCTAATTCTTCATTTAAATTTGCACATGACTTTGTTCATTCAAATTGTTGATGACCATCTTTGGCAGCACCCCAAAGTTTATGCCATGCCTTTTTCAGGTGTTCCAGGCATCTGCTAACATGTAGCTACAGAAAACTTTAGCCAATTATATAAAGTGAACACTTAATTCAAGTATTTATTGAACTTGAAGTGTGCTTTATAGAAAAATAAAAATTAAATTGATATAAAAATAGTAAGCATTCAAAATTGACTTGAATAGGGCAACATGGCTGCCAAAACTAGAAACTGCATGACATACCCTTGGTGCTGGGGAGTGACACCAATGATTGGCAGGAACATGACTCACTGTGTCATTGGGGGTGGGAGGTGCACGTCATGAGCTGTTTTATGCTATTTAATCTTTATTGCATTTTGTGATTTTAGATTTGATAATTGTCATAAGTGATACTGGATAAGTATGTTCTTGGTGGTTTTGCCTTAGTGTTGTTTGTGCATTATTCCTTGTGGTTTGGCTTTAAGCATTTGTGGAATATACTGGAAATAAGTTAAATTTTATTTGTTTTCTTTAGAAAGAAAACTTTGGAAGGTATTGATTGACCAGGTAGTGATTTTGGATTTTAGCAGAAAATCCAAAATTAGTGCCATTTAGTCATTGTGCTGCTGTTGTGTGCTGTTATTCAGTGTTCATAGTTTGAAAAAGTATGGATATGACTAATTGAATGGTGTATTGATAGCTTCAGGATACAAGAATTTTCAGTGTGGATGTTTGATGAAGTGTGCCCAGCAGCATGCAAGGACTGGTGACAGTTATTTTTGTTTAAGTTGTTTGACTATTTTTCCTCAGTAATTGTACAAGTTGTTAGTATCATGTTCTCTATAGTAACAGGGATATTGGGCTGCTGCCACCAAACCCACTGCTAAAAAAACCATGTAATTTCTATTGATGTGCATAAATTATTCTCATTGTTAATTCTTGAGAAATTTGAGTAATGTATAAAAGTTCACAGCAGCCCCCAACAAAAAATTCATTTGTTCATGTGCATAAACAATTCTCCCCATGGGCTCACATCTGGTGAGTATGGGCTTGGCACACCCAGGGTCCTGAGCTGGATATCATCATTCTTTCTTGGTGATTCCTTTCTACTTCTGACATGTGTGCACATGTAACTTGGGAATTTTTGGCTGGTGCAGCATATGCTGCACCATATGGCTAATAACAATGCTTGTGAAACAGTCTAGTAATGTACAAAAGCAGGGGTTGGGGCAGCAGCCCCCCACCAAAAATAGTGTCATTTCTGTTGATATGCATGAGCAATTCATTGTTAATGCTTGACAGTCAAGTATCACATTGGGTCACGTGACAGTTGCTTTATCAAGTGAATGGTAGCCCCCCAAAACTCTTGATTTGTTGTTACTTGTTTAAATTTAATTGTTGTTTCTTTTTCTTCATTTCAACTCCAAGCTATACTTGAGTATATGGTACACCTCTAGGTTATATGCAAGGAAGACTGGCAATTGACAGATGAAGGCAATTCACACTCACTGCTTTCCCCTTCTCACCTCCATGTTATAGGTGGATGTAATGTGACACCCATGTCATTGTAGCAGTAAATGACAAATTTTTAGTTGTCCTGTGTGCTTGTTTAGTTATTGTGCTGCATCATGCCAGTATTTGTTTTGCTGCTGCTGTGTGTTGCCATCACATTCTTAATCTTTGTTTATTGTAGGTTTGTGTTTTGTATTTAATCCTTGTTCAGTAGAGCAAGTGGAGCAAGTGGTTACAAAAAATGTTATGGTCTGCAAAAGGGCCAATGTAAGGCTGTGATTGATAGCGTACAAGTGCAAATTTGATTGCTTCTGATTACAAGTTTTCAGCATTAATGTTCAATGAAATTGGCTGAGTGAAAGGACATTAGATGGATTTGAGTGTGATGTAGAAACAAAGGGGGCCAATCCTTATCAAGTTAAAAGATCTATACAAAAGGGACTGTGGTTTTCTGAAAGTAGATTGAGAATGATTGTGGTATTTCTCACCTATTTTTAGGTTAAGATACCATGTGAATGTTATATATGAGATGCACATTAATCAAACCACAGTGAGCAACTGGGGAGTTAGTAGAGATGTGTAGATCTAAGTTTGAAATAAGTGGGTGCTATTGTTGAAATTGATAAGCTTGGAAAAAGTATAATAGAGTTAAGAGTGAATGCATATTGGGTGTTTGAATGAGGCACACTTTTTCAGGGTCGTTGAAAAAGTGAGTAAAGTCCTAGACGTTGTTAATACTTCCATTTTGCCTAGTACTACTATAGTATTGGACTGAAGGCCATCTTACAATTGCCTAAGGGGATAAAGGCTCTGGCAGCAAAGACCAAATGGCTTTGCTGCCAAAGTTAGAGAATCAGTCCATATGCAGGACTGACAAGGAGTTTATTTCAGTATTTTCCCATGTCACTGACCTGTTGTCAGTTGTTAGTGTTAAATTGTTTTGCAGAAGCAGGGATCTAAGGGTGGCAGCCCCCCAAAAAAGAAAGTTTTTGTACATGAGCAATTCTCATTGGTAATGCATGTGGAATCAAGTAGTGATGCATTGTCACAAAAGCTAGGTTTGGGGGTGATAGCCCCCAAGATTTTTAAAAAACATTTAGGCATTGTGCATTTACAAAGGCAATTTCATTGTTAACACATGCAATTGTAATGTATGGGGAAGCAGAATCACTGGTCAGTTACACATGGTATGGATTTTTGCTACTGTTTTTAAAAAATGCCATTTTGCTATTTTATTTCAGCTCCAACATTAATCCCCAAATAACATGCATTTTTGTTAATTGATTTTAAAAAATGGTTTTGCCATTCCTTTTTCTTCATTTTCAGCTCCAACACTGGTTATGTCACAAAAGTTGAAGGGGGGAACATGAGTGAGTGGAGTGAACCTCTTACTCACTGCTTTCCCCCTCTTCTCCTTGCCACCATTTTGTAAGGGTAGCAATAAACTGGAGTATTACCCAACTGACAATGTTGTTGGGTCATGTGATAGTTGCTTTATCAAGTGAAAATTCATTGAACAGGGCAATATGGCTGCCAAACCAGAAATGCATGACATACATAGCTTTGGTACAGCCACCAAGGGGACATGAGCCACATCCCACATGATAGAAGTTCCTAGAGGATGTCACATGATGTAGCAAAGGTAGGTGGGAGCTGAAATGAAAAAGAAATGGTAAAATGGCAATCCTATTAATAAGCTAGATGCTGATGGTATCCTTCCACTTGCTCAGACAACACAAGGTAGCATAAATGTAGTTTGAATTAGACAAATTAGAGGAGATGGGTGGCAATGTCGGAAGTTGTGGCAGATAGCCTGCTTCCTGCATCATTTGCAAAGAAATTTATAACAGGAACACCAGGGCAGTTGCTGGCATTCAGATTATATATGCACAAAGGTGCCTGATCAAGGTAATCAACATCCTTAGTTTTACAAACTAAGGAAAAAGCAGATTTAACTAGAATAAAAAATAAAATTAGAATAAACTAGATTGATTATACTCTTTTGTACTTAACACACATTACTAAAATGGGCTAAAATCTATTTGGATACTTGTCTCTACACAGTGGACATAAGTGATTGTACAGTCAAGTTCTGTGATTGGGCAATCATGAATGCACTGTTGATTGGTTGCATCATTGAGGAGAGGGCACTTAACTTAGGTGGGGCATTTATCCCCATCCCAATGTTTTAAAATCTGAAAACAGTTCCTGATTTTAAAACAGCAGCTAGTAGGGAGATAAACACCCTAGGCATGCCAACCTAGGAAGACAGGGGTGGGGAAAACAGTAAGTGGCACCTGCCAATCACTGCCTTCTTCCTGATTTTTAGTCAAAGTATGGAGAGGTAACCAAGATTGAATTTTCCCTAAAATGTTACCAGCTATTAGGTAAATAAAAAGCTTATCTAAAATGTATTTTCATCCATAAATTAACAAGCTGTATATATTCTGATAAGACTGTTGTAAACTATTGGAACATTGTTCCAATTTTTTGCAAACTTTTTCATTTATTACAAAGTTAAATAACAATCCACTCTTTTGGTGGGCACAACCCACACTAGTCTGTGGCACTACCAATAAGACTTGACACAAAAGCACCTTTTAGGCTTGTGGCATTGTTTGGTAACAAATTTTGAAACAAAGATCAGAATAGGTGCTGAACTTTCAATAAGCTTGTTTTAATGTGTCAAGACAGCAGTAGAATAGCATATGGGCTGAAGCATGCATTCATAGTATTGTCATCCCATGATTTCAGATTTCACTAATCATTTATGATTAGGTAAATAAAAAGCAACATGGAGTTATATTTGGTGCCAAGAGGATGTGACATTAAAATCCTTTCTAAGAGATGGAAAGAATTTGCACATGGGTTATTCTGTAAATTTTGTAATTGGTGCACCCACAAGTGAGATAAAGGGGCAAAAGCCCCAAGATCTATTTTTATAATTGTTCTAGCATCTTTACATTTGTAAAAGATGCAAGCTTTTACAAGTATCAACAAGCCAATCAGATTAAAAAATTGAATTCCCTGGAATAATGCTTTTGTCCCCCTTAAAAAAATATATTGGACTTCTGGTTACATGCAATACCATATATAGTCATGTTATAATACATTGTGGCATTACTTCTACAATATTTCCTGAGGTGACCCAAAGTTTGGGTTCCAATTTAGGTTTCAAAATTGTGAAGACCCTATCCCTCAGGTTTTGAAAAAATATAGTTACCATTGTTTACATCCAAACCCTTTATTTTTGTAAATTTAGTGATGCCCAAAACCCATAATTTCTGGGTGCACTACTGCCAGGGTTGCCAGACATCCTTTATATTAGCCAAACTGTCCTTGTCCTTTATTGAAAGGAGAAAGGATGCAATTTTTCCTTTGTTTTCAATGCCTGTGCCCCCTAATGGAAGTTTTCCACACAGGCTTCAGATCCCACATGCAGAGCCCCTGCAAACCAACAAAATTAATTTCATTTCAAAGCTTTAACAGGGGAAATGTTAAAACCCCTCAAATTTAAAATCTGCTACTGAGAAATGAATCGGAGAATCTTAACCTATTCTAGCCTCTCTGGCTCAGATGTAGTTTTACAAACACCATGCACTTAACTTCATACTTAGATAATTTTTTTTGACAAAGCATAAAAACTTGGACCTGTGGCCATGATCTAATTTTTAGAAATAGTGAAACTTTTAGATAATAAAACTACAGGTATCATAAAAATCACTTATAATAGAGTTCAATGGCTTTGTTTAAACTGTTTTTCCTATACCTTTACAAAGAAAAATTTCATTTACAGTTATAGGCACCTATATATTCCATGTTATATATAAAGTTTATAAGTTTATTTTTAGCCACCAAAAAAGACTTTCTTATGGGAGCAAGAATACAAATGGCTATCTTCAACAAACAATCCTCATGAGGCAAGATATCTCCTATGCAGAAATCTCTTTAAAGTTGGTTATATGGGCATCTTAGCAGTTACTCAGCATAAAGACTCAAGCTCTTAAATCAGCAAATTCTTGAAATTTTTGTAGGTTTCTTGTGAAAAAAATACAAGGATTTAGTTACTGCAGCTGAAATAACTCTTATTTCTCATTCAATTAACCATCACCATTCTTAAAACTCAGATTGTAGCATGAAATTGAACTTTACAAGGATTCAAAAATTACACCAAAAATATCAATTTATTATTATTAGCCATATGGTACAAGGAAGCCTGAGGCTTATGCTGCACCAGCCAAAAAAAAATTCCGAGTTACCCCCTGAGTGAGAGTGAGAAGTATAAAGGAATCACCAAGAAAGAGAAGAATGATGATATCCAGCTCAGGACCCTGGGTTTGCCAAGCCCATACTCACCAGATGTGAGCCCCCGGGGTTTGGAAATCTGCAGCCATTGTTTGTAATGTTTTAGGTAATCAAGCATTGCTAATTGTTTTGAATGATTTAAAACATGATCCACCATTATTTTTTTGTTTACAGATTGATGCATCTAATAGAAAGAATTAAGTGTTTCATTTGTCAATTCAGTACTTGTTTTTGAAAATTCTGAGGAAAGAGTGCAGTGGAACTAGCATTAGCATAGGCATACAACACAAGAAAGCAAGCTTATGCAGCATCACCACCCAAAAAATCAGCTCCCATTTCACCCCTCCATTCATTCCAAATACCTGTCCAGCTTGCCCTTAAATTTATTTAGGCTATCAACTTCCACAACAAAAGATGGAAGGTTCCACCAATCAACTACCCACTGGCTAAAGGCAAACTTCCACACATCTATCCTACAACTTTCCTTCCTCAATTTGAGGCTATGCCCTCAGGTGATTATTCCAAGCAAGAGAAAATCTCATCAGCACTAAGCATGCTCAAACCATTCAAGGCCTTATCAGATCACTTTGCAGGTTCATAGTCTCAAGACACTTTAATCTGGAAAACTTAAGCCTTTATAAAAGCAACCCTTTGTTCCATTCACTAATCTTGTTGCCCTTCTCTGTACTTGTTCCAACAGCTCTACATCCTTCTTAAAATGAAGCATCCAGACCTGAACATAGTACTCCAGGTGTGACCTGACCATTGCCTTATACAAGGGGATAATCACCTTATTCCTCCTAAAAAAATTCTAGTATATCATTGACAAGGCCATGAGCTACTCTTGCAGACCATCTGCACTGCTCAGAAAACTTCACATTTGTTTCATATGTTTGAGTGCCTAAAAAATTCAAAGTAATTTAGGATTGGCAAAGGATATCTAGTTTCAGTGCAGACAATGCAAATTGTAATTTTCAGAATAAATCCTTATTAGAAAATACTAAGAAATTAAATGAAGAGTTAAAAGCAAACTGCCATGCTCACATTATTCATAATTTAGTTAAATATGCTTTCAGTAATTTGGATTTGATATAGAAAATATTGTCTTAAAATATATAGTCATTTTTCTGTTTTAGCTAAAAGGAATAATCTTAAAGAATTAAGAGTTTGGCAAAACAGTTCAAGTAAATTAAGGCCAGTACCAACTAGATGGCTTTCTTTACAACCATGTATAGAAAGAATTTTGCTTTCATGGA
Organism: Mastigoproctus giganteus; assembly: GCF_048544385.1. Classification (NCBI taxonomy): domain Eukaryota; kingdom Metazoa; phylum Arthropoda; class Arachnida; order Uropygi; family Thelyphonidae; genus Mastigoproctus; species Mastigoproctus giganteus. The sequence goes on along the minus strand of NC_143586.1, from coordinate 91,857,189 downwards.
AGGCTTTGAGCCTTTATTTTGTAAGCAAACCAAAATACTGTTCCAAACAGCTTTTTAAAATCCTTCAAATTAATGAAAATTCAGAGGTCCCTGTGATTATAGAATATTTTCTTTTCTCAATGTATGCAATCAAAATAATTTGCAAAGTAATAAAGGAGCTAGAAAAGAAACTTGTGCCAGTGATATTTTTTATATAATGAATGATCTAAAAAATTCACTGAAGAATCTTGATCAAAAATTTTGGGTATCAAGTTCATCAGCATTTTCAGAAATTAGACCTTGTAATTTAAAAGCTCAGTAATAAGTGATTCCAAAGCATTTTATAATGCTATATTGAAATATTTAATTTTAATGAAAATAACCCTTATACCTCATTTGTTGAAGTAACAGAATATTTTAAATTAATAGAAAAACTAAAGTTGGATATGAATGACTTATTTGATGAGGTTTCAGTACTGAAAACAAATTATGAAACTGTCAACATCTGAAAAATAACTTGTTAGAGTACTTTGGCAAATTCAGGAAGGATTTTTAGTGTAATGAACTCAAAGGGATGGATGGGCAAAATAGATGTTCAGTTTCACTCAAAAATCGAACTAATTATTATTAGCCATGTGGTGCAAGGAAGCCTGAGGCTTATGCTGCACTATCCAAAAAAAAAAATTCAGAGAAAGAAACAAAAGGAATCACCAAGAAAGAATGATATCCAGCTCAGAACCCTGGGTGTGCCAAGCCCATACTTACCAGATGGGAGTCCCTGGGATTATGATCTACTTCAATTTTAAAGTAGATTATTTAAATTTTCAGAAAAATTTAAAATGATTCCAAAATTAAGGTTTCTCAAAGTAGAACAAAATGTTCTATGTGAATGATTTCTAGCTATTAAACCAGTTTTTGCTTTTTTTACCTACCTAAAATTACATGAGCTTTATGTCAATTAATGCACTAAACTTGCATTAAAATATTTGGATCAATTCATGCTTTTTATATCATCCATATTGTTCATTATCCTTTTATATCAATCCCTATTCTTCCCCTTAGAAAGCCATGGTTTACCATTAAATATTTTAAATTCAAAATTAAACTAAAAAATTTGCAAATAGTATTTATAGTCAATATGAAAACTAATTTTTCAACCAAAATATAAAAAAATGTTTAATTATTAAGTAAAAATCATTCAATTTTCCTTTTTTGGGGTGGGAGGAGTAAGAGTTGGAGTGGTAGCATTATTTTTGAGTGTCCTTTATTAATCCAGTAATAAAAATCTGGCAACCCTAACTACTGCAATTTTCCAACCAAAATGGCTATGCCATGTCTGTTCACAAGTTTCATAAAATTTCTGGCAGTAGAACTGCATTCCTAGAGAATACCCAGTGCAGACACCCAGTGTCTGCAGGTAATCAGACCCTGTCTACACTTAATTTATTCATTTAAATAGTATTCAAATTCTAAAATTAGTAGGAAGCTTAACCAACAAGATATTGTACCACACACAACCTGACTGGAGCTGCAGTGCCAAGTAACTTTTTATACCAAGGTTCTCTAATGAACTGAATTGCAGGCACAAATCTCTCATCTAGGCTTACTTGCATAGAACAGAAACTTGTTCTATTCCATAATTAACACAAATCAATAGATACAAGGTTTGTCAAATGAGCCTAAAGACAAGCCATTCATTTTACTATAGTGAAAAAATTATATTGGCAGTTAGGCCATTTGTTAGCTGCTCTCATTTCATATACCTTTCACCCAAAATTTGCAGTACTGATTTATAAGCAGTGCTTTTCTTAGAACTGTAGTGTTACTTTCTCAGAACTGTAGTGTTACAAACAGTTCCAGAACACCTAGCAAATCCTTTGCCCACTTGTTGAAATTCTCTACTATAAGTGGTTAGAAGATGATATAAAAGCTTTAAAGTATATGCTACTACATGTGCATAATACCCCTGAGGAGGTAATTGAGCAATCTCCATTTCCCAGTTTGTGATTTGTACTCTGATGCAATACAAAAAGTGGTATTGACATAGGAGTTAGTACACAGCAAACAGTATAAATTTGAACATAATTGTTGGAATAAGCATTAGCATTAGTTGAGGCATACAATGCAAGAAAGCAAGCTTATGCAGCATCAGCCAAAAAACCTCCTGTTTCACCCATCTATTCACTCCAAATGCCTCTCCAGCTACAGCTTAAATTTATTTATGCTATCAACTTCCACAACAAGAGATTGAAGTATGTTCCAGCAACCAACTACCTGCTGGCTAAAGACAAATTTCTACACATTTGTTCTACAACTGTCTTCAGTTTGAATCTATGCACCTTTCAGGTTCTTAATCTGAGTAAGAAGAATCCCATCAACTTTGAGCTTGCTCAACCTGTACAAGGCCTTGCACACCTCAATCAGATCACCTCACATGTGCCTAGTCTCCAGGTGCTGCAATACGCAGAAATTAAGCCTATCTTGGTAAGAGCACCTGTTTAATCCCCTCACTAATCTTGTTACCCTTCTTTGTACTTTTTCTAGCAACTCTACATCATATCCTAAAATGAGGCCTCCAGACCTGTACACAGTACTCAAGGTGTGGCCTGACTATTGCCTTGTACAATGGGATAACCACCTCCTTGTCCCTGATTTTCATCAACTTTGTGTCCCTGTTCAGGAATATTAACCTGATTCTCTTTCAGCCTACTGGCAGGAATCTTATGTCTAAGATGTACAGAACATCTGAACCTCAGCATTTGAGTTTTTATAAAAGTCATCTAATGTTATTGCTGCTTGGATAGTTGAGTTGCTAAGATTAGGTTCCTTTCAATTCAACAAATCCTGCACTCCTCAAACCTATAACTTTTTTGAATATTTGTCTGTTCATTAAATGTTGATTCCCAGGTAACTTTCCAGTGGGGGACTGAAAATTTTAGTCACTGTAATAAAACAGTCATGTCTTGTATTTCTCACAAAAAAGTCTGCTCCTCCAATGCTCAGCTCATTTTCACTAACATGTCAACTTTAAATTCAACAAATTAATTTTACCCTCATCTTTTCACCTTCTTTCTTCATAATTATTTCCTGAAACTTATATTAGAGCCTGCAGAAATTATTATTATTATTATTAGCTATATGGTGCAAGGAAGCCTGAGGCTTATGCTGCACCAGCCAAAAAAATTCCCAAGTTACCCTGAGAGAGAAGTAGAAGGGAATCATCAAGAAAGAGAATGATGATATCCAGCTAAGGACCCTGGGTGTGCCAAGCTCATAATCACCAGATGTGAGCCCCTGACGTAGGAATTAGTACACAGCAAACAGTATAAATTTGAACATAATTGTTGGAATAAGTTTCCAAGTCTGGCGAAGTGTTCACAACCAAGAGGAAAAGTGTGCTGCAACTTAATAAGTGCAGCCATTTCGAGAAAAGTAACGATACAAAGAAGAGTACATTAGGTAAGAACACAAAGCTCAACTAGGATCACTCTAGAATTACCTCAATTACCAGGTGTTATGTCTAAATTGCATGTATTATTATAGCAGACAAACCGACCACAGAATCGTCATTGGTTTGTTTGCTATAATCGTTAATCGCTGGAGTGGGTAGTGATTGTAACTACTGCTCTATTGCGAAGAGCAGTTAATGCAGTAAGAATAATTTTTTTTCCAATTTTTTTTGGCTCTTTTCCTCTTCAAAAATATACCGCCCTAGTGTATTTTGAAAGAGCAAAACGTTTGGCAAAATGGCTTCACAGAAGTCCAAACTGTTAACAACTTTTAGCAAACGCAACGCGTCTTAAAGTGACCAGACGTCAAGGATTATGCAGCACACTGATTTCAGTCGTTTGCCCCGCATTGAACATAGTCCCCATACTTAAATTAAAGTTTTCCTTGTGGAGGTAATTCCACGAGTGAAGAACCCAGTAATGATATTGCTCAAGAAAAGAAACGATATTAGATTTGTTCGCGGAGGCAGTTCAAAACTATTCGCAACTAATTAGGAACCAATAAGCAAGCGCAGTAGTCTTTTAAAGACTCTGAAATCACTACAGCGCTGGCTCACATGTAACGGAGCATCGTTTTTTTAAGCTTTCGGAACTAACATTTCACTCACGAATCTGTTACAAATTAATAGAATTTGGTGTTTTAGTGTAGGAGTATTTGTTTTGTTATCAAGTAAGTATCTGTAATATACTATGTGTTTATCAAAACTGAATTGTTTGACGAGGCGTGACATTTATAGAAAGTGATAATTAGGAATTAATTTTTAATTCCCAATTAATAAAATATTGTATTAAAGAATTGCGCAACCAAAATGATTAAAACCGCAACACCAAATCTAGAGTACGCGCTATAGTAAAAACGTAAACGTAGAATGCACACTAGTGGTACCGAAAATATTTAGAGGGGCCTCAAAATTGAATTGCGCCTGGGGCCTCTCAAGTGCTAATCCGCCACTGTTTAGAAGTGATATCTTTTATGGGTTTCGTTCAAAGTAGTAGGTGTATTTAATTTATTTTGTATGTGAATATTATTTTTATAAAAAAGTGTTATTGTTTCTAGGGGATTGAAAAATTCGTGTCCCGCATTGGAATACTAAAGATCTGGTCACTTTACTCTTAGAAGAAACCATAACCTGCATTCATTTTGAACGATAAGTTGTTTACGTTTACACATAGCAATCTAAAAACATTTACTGAGCAGTAAACTTATTTAGTGAATCGGTAGATTAATGCTTCATATAGAAATAACGAAACCAGAAGTGAGTAACCATCACCTATCCTGAATGAGTAATCTTGTTCACGAATAAGAATCAGTTCTGTAATAAACTTATTAATGTAGTGATGACACAGCTGGAAACGAAATCTCAACCGACTCCAGCAGCTCTAAAGATGCTGTATTGACGAATGGTCAAAACGAGAACCAAGTTGATTACGACTTTGTTCTCGGATTGATCGAAGCCGCGATTGAAGATGTCGATAACCTGTTCAATCACCACTAGTTTGGCTGAAGCAGCTGGATTTTCTCGTGCTATCCCGAGTTTTTCAGCCTACGCAAAATGCATATTGGCTCTCGAAGACAAGGCTATCAAAATACGGTTTAAGATGCTGATGCACTGAATTTGCCGATTATTCGGTGCTTTGCACTACTCCATATTTTACTAATTATAGGTCCAAAAACGGGTATTGCCAAATAAGACCTCAGAATTTGAGGTTCAACTGTAGTACTACTACCTCTGACTATGGTCTTGATACAGCAAATAGGTTCGTAAGAGTGCAGAATTCATACATTTCCCTAAAATGTTTCTACTTACCTAATTGTTACCCAAAGTAGTGAAAATGGAGGGAAGTTACATTTTTCATTTAAGATGCCATATACCAAACCATTCCCTAGGACTAAGCCTATCTATGGCTTGAATCATTTCATTAAGTTTTAGTTGAAAAGCTTCTAGTTACAAAATTAACATTAAACGAACAAACTTTGTTACTGCCACTTATCCTTCTCTGAAGAGAATATCTAAATTTATAATCCATGTCTTAGAGGTCTCCAGCCCTTCTGTGAGGAGGCTCTTCTACTATCTGGTAATAAGCTTTTCCACATTTTAAACACAGCACTTACATAGTCATTAAGATACTTGTCTTTTGTCTGAACAATACCCAGAGAGCCTCAAATCCACACTTCAACATTATGTTGAAAATGATTCCTCCTGTACACATTCCTTGCTCTTTTAATCTAAATTGGAACAATTTAGATTAAAAGAGCATCTGCAGATAAATGAACCACTAGGTGGCAGTGATCAGTGTTGAAGTGGGATTTACTCAAGGAGGTAACTACCATCAGAGGTAAAGGGAAGGGTTTTTGTTTTCGTAAAGGCGACTATGATGGTCTGAGACAGTATTTAAATTCTATACAGTGGGACCAACTGATGATGTTACCAACAGCAAACTCAAAATGGGAAGCATTCAAGGAACTAATCTTGGAGGCTACCAGGCTTTACATACCAACTAAGAAATATTGTTTAAGGTTTAGGCCTAAATGGTTGTCAGATGAACTAATGAGACATGTGGCAGAGAAGAAAAATGCATGGGATACATACAAATTAATGGGTGACATGGAAGCCTATGATAGATATAAGTTGGTCTGTAACCAAGTCACAAAGGAGATTAGGCAGGCAAAGGCAGACTGAAAAATCCTTGGCAAAGGATGCAAAGAAAAACAGAAAAGAGTTCTTTATATACTTGAACTCGAAAAGGAAAGGGATGAATCAGATTGGTCCACTGGATATTGATGGTTCAACAGTTGAGGATCCTGCTCAGGTGGCTAACAATCTAAACGAGTATTTTGCATCTACATTCACGCATGAGGAGTTATTCAGGAAGGAGAATGTAGGTAAAGTAAACATTGGCAGTGAGCTGGATGATTTTGTAATAACTGAGAGGAAAGTGGAGGAGAGATTGTTGAGGATAAACATAAAAAAGGCACCTGGGGTGGATGGGATCTATCCAGTTATATTAAAGGAGGCAGCAAAGGAAGTATGCAAACCCCTAGCCATAATTATGAGAGCTTCTTTGGACTCAGGGGAGGTACCCATAGACTGGAGATGTGCAAATGTAACCCCAATTCACAAAGGAGGATCAAAGGCTGACACAAGTAATTATAGACCTGTTAGTTTAACTTCTGTTCCAGGTAAATTAATGGAGGCACTGGTTAAAGAAGCACTGCAGGATCATCTAGACAAGAATTCAGTTATAGCTCAGACGCAGCATGGTTTTGTTAAGGGCAGGTCTTGCCTGACCAATTTGATTGGATACTATGATGTAGTCACAAAAGAACTGGATGCAGGGAATAACTTTGATATTATATATTTGGATCTTAGAAAGGCTTTTGATACTGTTGCACATGGAAGACTGCTGCACAAATTGGAGCAGTGTGGCATTGGAGGCAAATTGCTGCTATGGATAAGGGGATGGTTGAGTGGCAGAAGACAGAGAGTGGTAATCAATGGACACTGCTCAACGTGGACTAATGTTATTAGTGGAGTTCCTCAAGGTTCAGTGTTGGGTCCGTTGTTGTTTTCGGTGTTTATGAATGATATTGATGATGGGATATCAAGTTTAATGTCCAAGTTTGCAGATGATACAAAGGTTGGCAGGGTCGTTAAGGACAATACTGACGCTATGCTGCTGCAACAGGATCTGGAAAGGTTGAACAGATGGGCTGAGAGGTGGCAAATGAGGTTTAACATCGACAAATGTAAAGTGCTGCATATGGGAAACAGTAACCCCAGAGCAACGTATCAACTCTGCGGTACTACACTGACAGTGGTGGAGAATGAAAAGGACCTGGGGGTAATTGTGCAGGCAGATATGAAGTTCTCTGAGCAGTGCAGACGAGTTGCAAGAGTAGCTCATGGTGTCTTGTCAATGATATACAGGAATTTTTCTAGCAGGGATAAGGAGTTGATTATTCCCTTGTATAAGGCAATGGTAAGGCCACATCTTGAGTACTGTATACAGGTCTGGAGGCCTCATTTCAAGAAGGATGTAGAGCTGCTGGAACGGGTACAGAGAAGGGCAACAAGATTAGTAAATGGAACAAAGGGTTGCTCTTACGAAGAAAGGCTTAAGTTTTGCAAATTACAGAGTTTGGAGACTAGGCACCGGCGAGGTGATCTGATAGAGGTGTATAAGGCTTTGAATGGTTTGAGCATGCTCAATGCCAATGGGATTCTTCATCTTTCTCAGAATAATCACCTCAGAGGGCATAAATTCAAATTGAGGAAGGACGGATGTCGGATAGATGTGCGGAAATTTGCCTTTGGCCAGCGGGGTGGTTGGTTGGTGGAACCGACTTCCATCACTTGTTGTTGAAGTTGATAGCCTAAACAAATTTAAAGCTCAACTGGACAGGTATTTCGAACGAACGGAGGGGTGAAATGGGAGTGGTTTTTTTTTTTTTTTTGGCTGATGCTGAATAAGCTTGCTTTCTTGCATCATATGCCTCTGCTAATGCTAATGCTAAATTGGAACAATTTAGATGCCAAGCTATCTCCAGTTATTAAGTTGCATTTAAGCCAAATTGCAGCCATGTCTTTTTTATTCATAATTCCTACCAGATGCATAAACAAGTATGTTTTGCTGCAAAGTCATCAACTCTTGTAGTATCTACATCTGATCATGCACACTTCATCTGGGCAAGATGATACACCCATAATGGCTTCTTATTTTTCTTGGTATAATACAACAGGCCATTCAATAATATAACGTACTTAAAAGGCATCTTTCCAATATTTGTAGAGCTTCAGAGGAGTCCTACATGCCCTAGTCAAAATCTGTGCTTGTAGAGTATATTTTTTGCATAACGCCAGAAGTAGTAAATTCTGGCTGTGAGCTAGATGATTTTGTAATAACTGAGGAAAGTGGAGGAGAAATTGAGGATAAACATAAAAAGCAACTGGGATGAATGGGATCTACCCAGTTATATTAAAGGAGGCAGCAAAAGAAGTAAGCAAACCCTTTACCATAATTATGAGCTTCTTTGGACTCAGGGGAGACACCCATAGACTGGAGATGTGCAAATGTGACCCAAATTCACAAAGGACCAAAGGCTGACAATTATAGACCTGCGAGTTTAACTTCTGCTCCAGGATACTACGATGCAGTCACAAAAGAACTGGATGCAGGGAATAATTTTGATATTATATATTTGGATCTTAGAAAGGCTTTTGATACTGTTGCACATGGAAGACTTCTGCACAAATTGGAGCAGTGTGGGCATTGGAGACAAATTGTTGCAATGGAAAAAGGGATGGTTGAGGAGAAGACAGTGGTAATCAATGGACACTGCTCATTGTGGAATTAAATTTCATTGTGGAAGTTAACATAAAATTCAAAGAGGAACAGGACAAACTTAGAGGGAATGGTTGTGAATATTTTGGCTGATGCTACATAAGCTCATACGTTTGCTTTCTTGTATCACATTACTCTTTCTTATCGTCCACTTATGACATCGAACAAAGTGATCAGGCATTATCCTTACGGTGGCGACGCAATTATCCATTTAGCAAAGCAGGGATTCAACCCTGCCTGCCCTCCCCAGACTGCAAGGAAATAGGGTAGCCTCTCAAAGTAATACCAAAAAAGTAACTAGAACAAATTAAGAAAGTCAAGTAACAGTAACCACTAAACTTTTGCACTGTTACCCTATAAGCAAAACCCGGAGATCAACCCCTGGGGATAGGGAAAAATATTAAAGAATATAAAATTAGGGAAGACACGTTCTATCAAAACTGACTCAATGTAGTTGCTAATGGCGATTTCACGTTCAGCAAAACGACTGTCGACACCAGTAATTTTTGAGTACGGGTTGAGTTTGATTGGAGAGACTTAACGCATCAGAACTAAAGCCGTAGTGCGACAATACAACTAGTTGAATATTTTCAGCTTATTATTATTAGCCATATGGTACAAAGCCTGAGGCTTATGCTGCACCAGCGAAAAAAAAAAATAATAAGTTACCCCCTGAGAGAGAGGAATCGCCAACTAAGAGAATGATGATATCCAGCTCAGGACCCTAGGTTTGCCAAGCCCATACTCACCAGATGGGAGCCCCCAGCTGCTGTGTATTACAGCATGCACACATATAGCCATTAGCTTTTATGAAAAATTGGACATCAGTGTCTTTTGTTTAAGACAGCGGTCTCAAACTCAAATTGCATGCGGCCGAATGCATGATCTGAAAGCAGCTGACGGGCCGGAATTTTTTTTTTAAAAACGAGCGAATATATATGTATAAATAGCACCGTACTTACCCCTAGTGTGTGGATACCACTCCTTTATAACCTGGTGTTACGTGTGTGGTGTAAGTTTATAATAAATTTGCAAATTACTTTTAAAATTTAATTTGCCTGGAACATGGTTTAATTGAAAATTTATTTCAATAATGTTCAATTGAATTTTCTACAATGTTTTTCTCTATATACTTTTTATTTCTCAAACATTTTTCTCCTCACTGGCTAAAATTGTCTTTCTTTCTGTTAGATTCTTTTCTGTTTTCTTTAGATGCCCAATCACTTACTAAATATTTATCAAAATATACATAAACAATAACGCAAAGGAAAAAAATTCAAATTTATATTCTATCTGAAATCTAAAGGTTGGTACCTGCAAGAAATTTCCGTTGGTTACTTTGTAATTAAAACGTATTGACAGCTAAATATTAAGTTTTCAGACTGACATTTCAAGTAATTTTAATGTTGAATTAACCACTAAATAACTTAGTTTTTAACTTAAACTAAAAATAAACAAATTATGAAACTTTCCAAGTGGGACAAAACTTGAGAATAAATGACAACTAGCCGACCGGGCTAGCCGGGTGGGTAAAGTGCCTACCTAGCAACCCAAAGGTCGCGGGTTCGATTCCCACCTCGGGCTTGGATCAAAGTACTGCAAAAAAAACCTTGGGAGGTGCATTATGGCCACAGAAGCCTATGCGCCAACAATTACCAAAAAAAATAACTATTTTCTTTTATTTATTAAATTTTTCTTCGACACAGAAAAAAATGTATGTTTGTATGCAAATAATTAAACTTTATTTCTTACTACAGCTTGACACTTGATGGCGTTTCGATTCTGATAAAGTTTGTAGCAGGGCTCCCACGCCTGGGTTTTTCCACCCAGATCTGGGTTGATAGGTTTTTCACAAAAATCTCATTATCTGGGTTTTTTCGGTAATTTTTAATTTTAAGTCAATTTATTTTTATTTCTTGTAAATACAAGAAAATATAATACATTTAATAACAGTTTACAATTTTCTAAATTGTATATTCTAACAATACTGATCATAATTTGTAATATCTCAAGTGCATGTACAAAATACTACAAATGTAAAAGGATTTCAAAGTTTTCGCAGGGTTCTACACTATGATTTTCGTTCGTGTTACTAACATGCGCAGCCTATTGAGCAGGCGGAAGGCGGTCTTTACTGCAGACTTTCGTGATCGTTCGTGGTATTATTGCATTATTTTGTGTGATTTTTACATTTATCAGTGTACTACATACAGTGATATAATAAATTTAAATTGTAGTGACTATTTCATGTTAATGGCTTAGTGATTTATTTTTTATAGAACATCTTAAATAAGATAACTGCTAACTAGCCATATCCACAAATTGCCCACAATGTCTGAAACTTGTTCCCCCACAGAGAAAGATGAGTAAACGGTGGTATACACAATTTTAGAAATGAATGGTTAGAAGATCCGGAATTAAAGGATTGGTTGAAAGAAGACAGTAATGAAAAAGGTGCGTCTTACTGTATTTGTTGTGAAATGAAATTAAAGAATGCCAATAAATCGATGTTACTACGCATAAAAATACAGTTAAACAAAACAGTGCAAATATTGCTAAAACAAGTTCAACGTTAGACACGTTCTTTACAAAACTTAAACCTACCGAGAATGAAGTAGCAAAGGCAGAGTTAACAATTGCTGCACTCATTTCTGAGCATAATATTCCATTTGCGCAATGCGATCACCTTATAGAAGCATGTAAGAAAGCATGTCATGATAGCAATATTGCAAAACAAGTTCAGATGAAGGCGACTAAAGTCTCTTATCTTATACAAGATGGCATAGCCTATCATGAAAAAATATACATTTCTAACATATGCAGAAACAACAAGTTTTCAATGATAATAGATGAAAGTACAGATTTATCTTTATCACAAGTGCTAGCTGTTGTTGTTAGATATTTTGATATTCAAAAACTTGATGTTGTAGATGTGTTACTTGACACTGTTTGTGTTGAAAATGGTATTTCAGAAGGGCTTTATCAAGCTGTAAAAGATCTTTTCATAGAAAAAACATTCAAATAAGTAATCTCGTTGGCTTTGATAGTGATAATTGTGCCACTATGATGGGTACTAAGAGTGGGTTCCAGTCATTGCTAAAAAAGGATGTACCATCAGTATTTATAATGGGATGTGTTTGCCATTCTTTTGCATTATGTGCTAGTCATTCAGTCAAGGTACTACCATCTTATCTAGAAATATTTATAAAAGATATCTCTTGTTATTTTTCCCGTAGTAGTAAAAGATTAAACGAGTTCAAAATGATTCAAGATGTTGTAGATACTGCTAAGCATAAAATCTCCAAATTAGCACAAACACGTTGGTTATCCCGTGGCAATGTAATAAAAATTGAGCAGTGGGACGCGTTAGTTCTTTATTTTCAGTCTCAATCAAAAATTGATAAAATCGATGGTGCAGGGAATATTTACAATACTATGATCACCAAAGGAACTAAGCATATGTTGTTGTTTTTAGGATATGTACTGGAGAAAATAAACTGACTGAATATTGAATTTCAATCTGAGTATTTCAGATTGCACTTACTTCATTCAATGGTTTCAATTGAGTATAAAAATATTCTTAGTTTTTTTTAATAAAAGTCATTACTTGTTGAAAGTCAAGCTGGTTGAAATTGATCCAAGCAATGCAATAAATCATAAGCCTTATTAAACGTTGTATGGCCTTATTAAATTCAACACCACTTGGTGACAGTGAAAGCAGGTTTAAAAATTGATTAATTGAAATTTCTTGTTGAACTTTTTTTGGAAATCAGAAAAAGATTTCCTCTAAATGACGAGGGAATTATTGCCAGTCTCAAGGTTCTTGACCCAGCAGTGAACCATGATCGTGCCAAATCGCCAACCTCAATTTTCTATTTAGCAATGGTTCCCTCACCTTGTTTCTGAAGACAAAATAGATCTAGATGATGAATGGAGATCATTTCGTATAAATCAAGATTTAGATTTCTTACGAAACCATCCCTGAGTGTTGGTATCTGTTATGTAATGTAAAAGATGGCTTTAATAATTCTAACTATGAGATTTTATCTAACTTTGTGACCAGTCTAACTATTTTACCTCACTCTTCGGCAAGCGTAGAAAGAATCTTTTCCCAAGCAAACCATATAAAAACAAAAGCCACAAACTCCCTTAAACCAGACACCGTGAAAGATCGACTAATGGCAAAACAGGCGATAAATAGATCTAGTCAAAATTTCTATACATGGAAACTTAAATCAGAATTGGTAAAAGATGTCATACAAAGAACTTGTCATAAAAAGATACGAAGAACGTTTGAAAAAAATGAAAGAACTTCAAAAAATAAGTGTGGAATGGGATGAAATGGGATGAAAATTCTGATTACAATTAAATAAAATATTTTTGCATGGTAAGTTTTATCTTATTTGTGTTGCTATACTATATGATGAAAACTAGGTTTTTTGGGGGTTTATTTAAGTTGCAATCTAAGTTTTTTCAAAATTTGTGAGTGGGAGCCCTGGTTTGTAGCCTTGGAGAAACTCTCTTCATCACTGGTGGTAGATGCTCATCGGTCAATCGGGTTCTTTTCTTAAACTTAATTTTCAACTGCGAAAAAACTGTTCGCATATTTAAATGGCCGATTAAGTCAACAAGAAATGCTAAATCTGTTATCCATGTATCATGTAGCTCGTCGATGGTTTATTTGTGTGATGAAGATTTTATTTCATTTATTAAATCAAAAAACCGTTTTAATACATCTCTTCGACTTAACCACCTCACCTCGTTATAATGAATCATTCCTCCGTACTCACTTTCAATTTCTTCAAGAAATGCAACAAATTCTCGATGATTCAGAGCTCGTCCACGGATAAAGTTTACTGTTTTAGTTACTGTTTCCATATCATCCATCTGCAAACTTTTGGCACAAAGTGCTTCTTGATGAATAATGCAATATATAGTGCAAAATTCTGAATTTTTCTTCTTTCACTATTTCTTAATTTTACCGCTACTCCATTTTTACCAACCATAGCAGCTGCACCATAACTTGCAAATCCAACCATTTTATCCCAACTTAATTTATATTTAAGTTTTAGTTATTTCAAAAAATAAAAACTTGTGCACCAGTTTTTCCTTTCATAGTCCTTTCATTCCTCAATTACTTCAAATTCATCAGTAACACCTCGTACGAAAACGGCAAGTTGTGCAACCCCTATCTGTGATGTCAGTACTCATCAACTGCTATTGAGAATGCTGCAAAATCTATACTTTTTTAACTGACATCGTAAATCACTACGATTTCATTAACACGTTTCGCTAGTGTTGACTGACAAACTAATATTTTAAGATTATTGTTTGTCAGGACGAAGTTCAGCAGCCTTAAACAATCTTAAGGAATTCGCCATCAGTAAATGGTTTTTATCGTTTTGCAATGTGCGCGAGAGCAAAACTTGCGTGAACTGTTGCTTCACTGGATTTATTTGCTTCAGTAAAAAAAATTGTTGTAAACCATATTTCAGAAACCAACTTTTCTTCCCTCAATTTGCCTTCCAACATTTCAAATTTTTCTTTATGATTCGTTTCGTAATGGAGGCGTAAATTGTATTCTTTTGGAACTGATATATCCTAATTACAAATAAAACAATTTTATTGCGCACAACACAAAAGTACATACTTTCCCATTTATCTTGAAAAACCACGTCCTTCGTCCACTTCTTTTACCCTTTGTTAAAGACATGGCTAGCAGTTTAATCTTAATTAAAATCACTGATTTTATTTACAACTTTAATTTAAGGTGAATTTTCGTATGGAAGCAACACTCAAAAGTTATGCACAATTCTAAATGATTGGTATTAATATAATGTAGAATCAACATTTGTTGATTCTACATTATATTAATACCAAAAGTATTTACAACAAATACACAATTGAAATGTATTCGCGGGCCGCGTAAAATTGCTTCGGGGGGGGGGGGTTAGATTCGGCCCGCCAGTTTGAGACCACTGGTTTAAGAGATCAAGGGCGGAGTTGAGGCATGCACACATTAATTCCTTGAGTGATGCAAGGAACAAAAACGGCCACCAGCGTCAGCTGTGAAAAAGTATAATTGCTGTAGCCCAATTAATCCTTAACAAGACAAACATGCAGAAATAACAGTTATTACATAGTTTGATAGTAACACCATGGCATTCGCTATATGCATGGCATGCAGTCAGTCTTGTGATTGACTATGTAACATCAGTTCTATACGCAACCACAAAAGTTCATTGTCAACCGAGGAGCTAGTAATACTGACTACAGTAAGCTGCGAGACATAACCAAATGTAGGGGGGAAAGAAGGTTGTCCCACATTTGCAGTTCAAACCATCTGTGACACTTGTTGGCCCAAATATACAGAACCATACATTTACAAAATCTACACTTAAATCTCTGGCCTTCCCAGTGAACTGGTACGCCCACAATGAAAGCAACGTGGAGGTGGGGGAAACCCTTGGTGCCGCTAGACATCAATACACTTCTCACTGATTGTTGGCCTTACCTTCTCAGGGTAGAAATCAAGTGTCAGACTTCAAGGGAGAAAGTTAAAATTGTGATTCTCCAACAGATTGGCGAATGGTCCATGTGATTTTTAACGAGCACACGAAACCAGTCGTCAGGTCGCTTCACTTAGAGTTTACTTGTCGAGCAAATCAGGTGGTAGTATGGCAATTTCGCCATTGAATCCCCCCTTCCTCTCCTCTCTCAAATCCAAAAAGATTTTTCCACCCCTGAAAAAAAGAGTTTCAGTCAACGTTATACGGATTTGGAAGTGCAATACTAACGATTAATTATAAACTAAATTGTGTTATTTTTCAAATATCTCAGTTATACTAACGTGAAACAATTAGACGGAAATACTGTCCTGTTGATGTACGATTAACCATTCATAAAAAAAGCTGTGTAGGAAACAACATGGCCTACTTACGATTAAGCTGATGTTGCAGGCTATCAAAAAAGTTTTATGTCCATTAGGACTGCAACCCATTATAAAATACAAGTAAAGAACAACCAGCAATAACACCTGCACTTTGTCAAAACAAACGAAAAGATCTTCAAAGCTCATTTTTATACTAATGGACATACGGATGATCCTGCCATCTACCAAACAAACAGTGCTCTCTACACAGGTATTGGAATGTTCCATTCGGTTACAAGGAACATGAATTGTAATTGGTGTGCCGTAAGTGATGAGTATTGTAGTAAAATTTCCCTGTGGATTGAGAAATTATTTTCTTTCAAGTAGTATTGAAGATTATTGAAACCAGTGTTAGGAAATTAATTTAAAATGTCTACACTAAAATCATTCCCAAAAAGATGAAGTGCAATTCGATTGCATCGTGCGTTGTAATTAAAATTAAAAGCAGGATAAAAACACACAATTCGTATTAAAGGTAAAACAAAAACAGAGTACTTTTTTAAAAATTATAGCTTTCAGTGGTTATATCAAAAGTTTTTGTATGTTAAAAAAATGAAATATAGTTTCCTTTTCTTTTATTAATACACAATTGAATAACTGTTTACGCTTGTAGGGTGGAAACAATACCGATTAGAGAAGTACAGTATATTTTTTATGAGAATTTCCCGAGTTAATCCATATGACAATAATGGTGATACCGAACAATTAATATAACATTTCCTGACTAATGAGTAAATGAAGTAGAAACTCTCTATTTTCATGTGTAAATTTGTCATCTGTGTGTGCTCCATGCTTTAATCATGCTGTATAATTGGTCTTAATGCTGTGTTTTCTTTTCTTGTTTTTTCCTCTCAGCTTTATTTAATACAGTATTCCCTTCATGTAAACCCCTGTCTTGTAAACGTGAAGGGTGTTGTGTACAACAATGTGCGTTCTGTATACAAGTAAAGATTTCTTCTTCTACTCAAATGCGCTGATAATCTTGCTCTGCCATTGACGACGTTTCGAACTCAATTTTGGAGTTCGTTATCAAGTCTTGAGAAAAGCGTCTACTGTGTCTTCTGAAGCTTGTTGTTACCTTGGTATCCTTATATTATATTATATAAATCTCTCGTTATCTAAAAAAATGGCACGCGTGCCGAGCATGCGCAGTAGATGGTTCTTTGTGAAACATCCCTGGGCGCACCTACAATGAATTTATGATGGCTAAAGTAAGAGACTTATACTTGCGATTGCAACATATCTAAATGTCTCTGTAAAACAGCGTCGATTGAGGTACCCGATACTTGGGACCTTTGTTTTTATTGATGTGATTTGTCCAATAGTA
Organism: Mastigoproctus giganteus; assembly: GCF_048544385.1. Classification (NCBI taxonomy): domain Eukaryota; kingdom Metazoa; phylum Arthropoda; class Arachnida; order Uropygi; family Thelyphonidae; genus Mastigoproctus; species Mastigoproctus giganteus. Next base: position 91,840,100 of record NC_143586.1, on the reverse strand, counting down.
TGATTGCAACAATACAAGTTTTGGTCTGACTGTAACAATACAAATATTTGTCAACGATTTCTTTGTGACCGATAAGATTTACTCAGTTGTAGGTTCCCCCAGAGATATTATCAACAATCTCACAGTTTAGACTCGAACCTTACGTGGAGTTAAGTGTCAATTTTTTCGTAATTCTGATTTCGTTACCTGGATATCATTGGAATTTTGGGAAAAATGACTATATCATCCATCCATGTATTAGGAACAGCTACGAAAGCAACGCGTTAAAGATAGAAATAAGCAGATCAACCAAATACAGTAGATCACTGAGGTATTGAACGTAGCGACTTCAACGTTGAGTCATTATAAGATACTTTATTAGCAATAATATGGCAATTTTGGAGAATAGCAACTGTAGGTTCACAGTGGCTAATATACACAAAATACAAACGTAATGATACCACTACAGCCAAGAAACGTTCAGGCAGACGGCCAATTTTTTTTTTTTTTTTTAAGATAGACCACAGAGTGTGCTCCAAAGGACAGCACTTAGATCACATGAGTGCCACTCTGATGGCCACAAGAACAGATATTAGTACAATGATACTTTATGTGGGGAGCTGCACAGCATCCGATTTGTGGAGGAGTTGTAGAACACAAATCAACCATCACAATATGGAATCAGGGATGTTGAGAACAGCAAGGACAGTGGGGTTAACAGCCTCACTGGCTTAACCCACCACTCCCAGTAGGGTCGTCCGAATCTCAATTCTGCCAGTCCCTCATCACAAAGTCCAGCCTGAGGAAACTGACTCGCCTGCCCCTCCCCATCTCGATTCTCTTTCAGGCAATGTACAGAGTCGACCTGAGTGATGCACAACCCGATGTCCTCTTTGGGTAGCACAGTTGGTAGGATCGCCATCCTCCCGACAACGAGGAGAAAAGATTTGAGTTCGAGTCCCGATTAATTTTTAATTATGGGCCTTTTTCACTATGTAGCTGAGTTAGTTGGTCTCCGGCGACTGTAGCATGGTTTTTTCTCCGGAAACCGTGTTTTTCGTCTAGCAAACAGAAAATATACCTCAGAACACGCGCAATTTGCGGACAATATACACGAAGCAATATGGCCTTAGTCGCTGATGCTCCTAAACCCCTACGACAACAACAGCACAACCTAATGTAATTGGTTTGGAATCTATTGACGAGAGTAGGGTGTGTAATAAAGTCTAAAGTGGGCTTGCAAGTTATTAAATGTATAAATAAAAGATTCTTTGAAACACATTAACCCCGGGGGCGCACATCTGGTAAGTATGGCTTGGCACACCCAGGGTCCTGAGCTGGGTATCTTCTCTTCCTTGGTGATTCCCTTCTCTCTCTCTCTCTCTCTCTCTCTCTGAGGGTAACTCGGAAATTTTTTTTTTTTTTTTTTGGCTTGTGCAGCGCTCAGTAGGTAGTAAAATTCCGAGCGTGATGGGTAAAAGGAAGGATTTATCGGACTTTGATAAAGGATGGACTGTGGGTACTCGACGAGCTGGTGCCTCGATTTCCCAAACGGCTGAACTGGTGGGGCGTTCGAGAGCCACCGTAGTTAACATGTACCAGGACTGGAGTCAAAATGGTCGAACAACGACCCGACGGCAAAACTGCAAAGTTCAGCGAAAGGTTGATGTTAGAGGCGACCGCCGGGTCCGATGACGCGAACAGCCGCAGCGCTGTTGAAGAGTTGACTACCAAATACAACATGGGCCAACCCGGAACAATATCTGGCATGACCATGCGTCGCACGCTCGCAATTATGGGCTATATCAGCAGACGACCTTTACAGAATCCTCTCCTAACCAAGGTTCATTGTCGTAAAAGACTTGCCTATTGCAAAGCGCATTCAAGTTTGACGTTAGAAGACTGGAAGAAGGTGTGCTGGTCGGATGAGTTACGTTATTTACTCCACACCACGGATGGTCATGTATGGATTTGGCGTCAAAAACATGAGGCTCTTGATCCATCATGCATGGTATCAAAAGTGCAGGCCGGAGGAGGTGGTTGTGTGGTATGGGGTATGTTTCACTGGCAGGAACTTGGATCCCTGGTGCACGTGGAACAACGTATCAGTGGTATCCGCTATCGTCAACTGCTTGCTGACTGGGTACACCCCCTCTATGTTACACTTTTTCCTGAATGGCGATGATGCCATCCAAGAGACAATGCGTCAAGCCATTGGGCACTTGTTGTACGAATGGTTTGAGGAACACAATTCTGACTTTCAGCATATCGATTGGCGTCCGAATTCCCCCGATATCAATCCCATAGAGCACTTGTGGGACACTATGGATAGGTATATCAGGCGTCTGGATACACCAATCACCTCTATACCTGCACTGCAGACCCCATTACACCCAGCTTGGTTGGCCATACCTCCCGAACGCTTCCAACATCTTGTTGAATCAATGCCACGTCAGATAGCTGCTGTACTTAGGGTAAAAGGAGGACCTGCAAAGTATTAGGTAGGTGTTCATAATTCAGTGATCACTCAGTATATATATATATATATATATATATATATATATATATATATAGTATGTGAAGAAGTAAGAAAAAAGGATTGTTTCTAAATGTGTGTAAAATTAAAATTATGGTGATTGGTGATAATCTTGGTTCCAGTAAAATGAAAGTTAATGGACAAGATATCGAAGAAGTTGATGAATTTGATTACTTAGGGTCAAGAATAAATAAAAATAGTGACTGCTCAAACGATGTAAAGAAACGACAGGCAATTGCTTAAACGTTGGTCGCTGGTCTGATAAAATTATTAGGGGCGGAAGGCAGATCAAGATCTGCCTTCCGCCCCTAAAGACGAAACTGAGAATCATTGATTCGTTAATTTTTCCAGTTGCCATTTATGAATGTGAAAGATGGAATCTGAAAAGAGTTGACAAGAAGAAAATTGAGGCATTTGAAATGTGGTGTTATAGGAGAACATTGCGTATTTCTTAGTTGGATCGAAGAACAAATGAGTGAGTATTGAATAAAATTGGCAGGCCTAAAATTCTTCTTCATAACATCAATAAAAGAAAGCTCAATTTTTTTGGTCATATAGTAAGAAGGGAAAACTTTCTGTTGAAGAATATAATGGAAGGAAAAACGGAGGGGAAGAGGTGCAGAGGAAGACCTGCAACTAGGTGGAAGCAAGGGATTAGTGAATTTCTGGGCATGAAACTTGGCGATGCTGCTCGTATAACACACGATCGATGCAGTTGGAGGAGTTTGTTGGTGGCCACAACAGTTCCTCGGAGAGCTATGTGACTGGAAGAAGAAGAAGAGATATACACTGTGCTGCTACTTTATTAGGTACACCCCTGCTGTGCACACAAATGGCTTGTCCTACAACGTTATAAGTCACATGACCACAGTTGTGGATATAAATGCAGCAGAACAACCTTTCTAGTATCAGTTAAGCATACAAACCATAGCAAGAATGGGGAAAAGGAGTGATCTAACGGACTTTGAACGGGGCATGGTAGTAGGTGCAACACGCTCTGGACAAAGCATCTCTGAAACGGTAATTCTCCAGAACTTTTCACGCACCTCAGTTTCAAGGGAAAGTATCGAGAATGGTGCAACGAACAGAAAACATCCTCTCAACGGCACTCCTGTGGAAGGAAATCGCTTGTTGATGAGAGGGGTCAGAGGAAGATGGCTAGAATTGTGCAAGCAAACAGACGGGCCACAATGTCGCACATCACGTCAGAATACAAACTTGGTGCGCAGAACAAAATATCGTAACGGACCACCAGTCGCACTTTGTTGCGAATGGGCTACAACAACCGACGGTCACATCGAGTACCTTTGTTATCAATGAAGAACAAGAGAGTAACTCTCCTGTGGGCACAGCAACACCAGCACTGGACTATCGAGGATTGGAAAATAGTTGCATGGTCTGACGAGTCGAAGTTCCTGGTGCATCATGTTGATGCACCAGGAACTTCGACTCGTCAGACCATGCAACTGGTGCATCATGTTGATGGAAGGCTCAGAATTTGGCGAAAACAACATGAATCCATGGACCCGTCATGTCTGACGACTACTGTGCAAGGTGCTGGGGGCAGTGTTATGGTGTGGGGAATGTTTTCTTGGCACACGTTGGGTCCATTGATATCCATATATTCACGTCTGAATGATACATCGTACCTAAACATCGTTGGTGACCAAGTGCATCCGTTCATGTTGACAGTTTATCCTCAGTTAGACGGTTACTCCCAGCAGGATAATGCGTTGGTGCACAAAGCCTGAATCACTATGAAATGGTTCCAGGAACATGACAATGACTTTTCTTTGCTGCAGTGGCCCGCTCAGTCGATGGATCTCAGTCCTACTGAACATTTTTTGGATGAGCTGGAAAGGGCTATTCGCTGCAGGCCTACACCTCCGTAGAATCTCAAGGAACTGCGTGACACACTCAGTCTGCATGGTACGCCATTCCTCCACAACGTTTTCAGCATCTTGTTCAATCCATGCCTAGACGAATTCAGGCTGTTTTGAAGACTAAAGGAAGCTCAACACCCTGCTAGGCAGGTGTACCTAATAAAGTGGCAGCACAGTGTATATAAGTAGTATTAATACATTGAATTACAGTACATATGCATAAATAGATGGGAAAATTATACAAAGTGCCAGTAACTAGAAGGGTGAGGAAAGTAGAAAAAGAAGTGTAGTAGATTTGTGAAAGTATATTAATATCCTAGAGGTTATGATAAATAGAAAATTAGGGGCTGAATTGCCAAGCCAATATAAAGTGGGGGAATTGTAAAGTAAAATTAATACATCAAAATGCAAATGAAATGAAAATGATATAGCTGTCACTGTCATCAGATGTGGGGGGGAAACATTTTTAGTAAATGGTCTAATATAGTTAATGCAAAAATGCTTGATCTGATGTCAGCTTAAATAAACATTGATACATGATCAGGTATTTCATCAGGGACTACACCTGACCATGTATCAGGAATTGCGTGTCTATACTTATCTATAATAGTAGAAGAAAAGTGAAAGGCCAAAAAAAGCAACGAAAATGAAATTAGCACTTTCTAATACAGTGTAGACAAGGTAGTCCCAATGCTGTGTAATTTATTTAGGTAAAAAAAAATTTCACTTTTCAACTAATTCAGCCACATTGTGAAAAAGCCCCATAAAAATTCCTCACATCATCGATGTGATTCGAGCTCAGGTCTTTTTCACCCGGTGTGGAGAGGATGGCTATACTACCAACTGTGCTACCCACGAAGGAAATGAATACTGTCAATATTGTATTGCATATAATTCACAAAACTAACAAAATATAAATCCCAAAAAAAAAAAAAAAAAAACATATTCATAATATAATTTCCAGGCAACTTCTCACTCCAGAAGTTGCTGTGCAGAATTGCTTTCATTGTAGCACAGCTGGTAGGATCGCCGTCCTCCCCCCCCCCCCCCACATTGAGAGAAAAAGAAGCAATATGGCCTCAGTTACTGATGCTCCTAAAATCCTACTGCAACAACTTTGCAGAAACAGGATCAATAGTTTCCAGCTTCAGCTGTATTCTCTTTCGTTTGCTGCACTGACACTGTTGGCAGTGAGATGGAGAGAATTAAATCCCTCCAGTTCTTGTTTATACTACAGCACGACCACCAGGTCAGAGGAGTTCACAATAAATCATGAATACAAACGTAATCGTTCGTCGTATTTAACAATCACGCGAGCTTCAAGCACAGTCCAAAGTGCGTGTGCTACCGCACTCTCACTCAAGACCACTCAGCTAGTTCTCTAACAGAGGGGAGGAATGCACTTGACAAAGATCAAACGAAACTGTGTGCCCTAAAAAGTTGTCTGCAATGTTAACCCAGATGGAAATGTATACAACCACTCCCTGACTTACGTAAGGGTTGCTTTCTGCGGAACGCTGCGTAAGTTGGGATTTCTCTAAATGCTTATGAAGCACTCGCAACTATGCGCCCTGGATTTGATTTAAGCAAAAAAGAAATGTTCGACGAACATGTAAATAGAATTATTTATTCAGTTTTTTTATATCATGCGCAGGAAAAATTATAAAATTACAAAAGGAAGAGGGGACAGTCATAACGTCAGCAAGTTTTACCTTTCGAGCATCGTTGCCCGGATTAACTCTCCAGCTGATAAGCACGCCACTGCGGAAGTTGAGAGCTGTGGAGATTATTTTGAATGGCTTTTTTCCAACACATTACAAAATTTCTTTACGGCTGCAGAATTGGCACTGGCGACTTCACCACATACTTTAATATTTTGGAAACCAGCGCGATACCTGAACCTATTAAACCACCCGTTGCTTGCTACGAACTTGGCTTGGGGTTCGCCGTATTTATCCTTAATATCTCATAAATACTTCTTGCTTTTGCATGAATGGCCATTGGACTCAGGGGCACTTGCTTCTGAATCTGATTTTCCATCCATATTATTAATAGATTTTCTATCTTCGATAAAGCACCCGAACGTTGTTTTGTGGTCACTGTTGATCCTAACAGCGTTGATCTTTTAACATGTTCTTTTATACGCGCACTGTTCTTTAATCGAAGAGCGTTCCGGTAAAATTTTTTTTTAGCAACACACCTCTGTCTGGGGTTGAATATAATCTATTTTTTTCATAAACAAATACTCTTAATTTTTCTTAATTATATACTCTGTTATTTCTTTATATACCTCACGTGTCAATATCCTTGGACTTTGGGCATCATCATTATTATTATTATTAGCCATATGGTGCAAGGAAGCCTGAGGCTTATGCTGCACCAGACAAAAAAAAAGTTGCCCATGCACCATAAAAATTCAAATCAAATATGCCATTTATAAAAATAATTTTAATAAACAATAAAAACGCAGCCGGTTTTGTTCATATGACGATAAGCTATTTAATTTATGCCGTAATTTTGAATTTACCAGGTTGCAAATTTTATAATCATAATAGCATCATAATCAATGAGAATTCAGACATCGAAAAAGGGGACGTCGAATGTGATATTTTCGTCTACTTTACACATCTAGAAATACGATATTGAGTCGGGTAGAACATTGGTTAAGAAGAGTAAATTTTAATCCAGAAAACTAATGGTGTCTTTTAAGCAAATGTATGCAGTTTATAAACATATCAGTAATGCTGTGGTAACTTAACCCCAGAGGCTCAACATCTGGTGCTTATGGGCTTGGCACACCCAGGGTCCTGAGCTGGATATCATCATTCTTCTCCTTCTTGGCGGATTCGCTTCTCTCTCTGGGTAACTCAGGATTTTTTTTTTTTTTTTTTTTTGGCTGGTGCAGCAAAAGCCTCAGGTTTCCTTGCACCATACAGCTAATAATAATAATAATTCAAATCACCCACACAAAAAGAAACCCCATACCTAATAAATTAGTAAATACTGTACTGTTATTTAGAAAAATAAATAACTGATATGATAAAAACAGTTTATAAGTTAATATACAGGGTCATTATAAAGTCCTTGTGCAGTTTTAAATTTTCATAACTTCCGTTCTATACATGATAAAATCAATCTGTAAAATGGGTAAGGGAAAGAATTTATTAGTTTTACATACATTTATTCATGGGATTGTTGTCCACCGTCATTACGTATACAAACTGAGATACGATTCTGAAGTTCTACAAATACTTTTTGCAGTTGATTTTCAGTAATACCCTGAATCACATTAGTTATCCTAATCTAAAGAGCGAGGTTTTGTTGAATAAACAACAGTCTTAACATGTCTCCCATAGAAAAAAGTCCAGTGAGCTCAAATCTGCTGAACATGGTGGCCATTGGTCTACCTCTTCCAATCCATCTGTTAGGAAAATTTCCAATCAGAAACTGAGAGCAAAGTGACAAGGTGCACCATCTTGCTGAAACACTGTATCACCTATAAATCCTAAACGTGTTAGTTCACGTTTAGGATTTATAGGTTCTAAATCTTTTTTTGTACTGCGATTACAGACTATAACTCTGCCAACCACAGCACCCAATTTACTTCTCTTCTATTGAAGCCTTTAGTCAAGCCTAATTCTGCAAAATAAATAATAAAATTTTTGCTAAACTACAATAAAATAAATGAATCACTCTTAGTACTAAACTTCACTAAATTACATTTCTAATGTTTTTTACAGGTTGATTTTATCATGCATAGAACTGAAGTTATGAAAATTTAAAATTGCATAAGGCCTGTACAATGACCCTGTATTAGTCTTGGGTATTACTGTATTAAATTATTTACATTCAAAAACTGACAGTGCACCTTACCTCATGCAGAACCCTATACCAGGCCAACAACCAGAATCACAGTGTGTGGGAGCCATCAGCTTATTATTATTTATTTATTTTTATAAAAACCACAGCCACAAAAAAGTATAAAAGCATATAGTATCATGCATGGGTTGATGGTTGAGATGAAAGGAGATAATTGCTTACAATAGACTTGAATTTCTATAAATTGTAATTGGTGTTACTATACGTGCACCCTACCGGACGCTATGGCGTGAGAGTACATTAGACTATAGCATGGGGTCTACTGGCACTATACAATGCAGCTATAATGGACGCTATAGTGGATGTTACCAGCACTATATGATTTTTATTGTATATTATATTATTCTAAATGATTTCAATAAAGACAAAATATTAGCTTAAATGATATCCTTCATAAATGATACACAAACATGTTAAATAGTACATTTAAATCAATGACTTACACTTCTTATACTTTTTAATGATATACACTTCAAATATCATTTAAAAATGCCACAAACAAATCATTTGCGTCTTTTCTTAGTACTTTCCAGCAAAAGTGTTCAAGGTGAGATTGAAAAAGCTCTTCTAATGCTTCTTATTTCCTTTATAATGCGTTATGGCATCCAACCATGACCATTCAATCGCTTGTGTGTTTGCTCCTCTCACTGGATCCACATAATTCACCAAAAAATGGTAGTAACCCACGGCATTTAGACTACCATACGCAGGCAATTCATCAGAATGAACCAGGTTCACATTCCTATTCAAGTTAAACATAAGACAGCTGGGGTAGATAGAATCTATCCAGTCATATCAAAGGATATAAGCAAACCCTTAGCCATAATTATGAGAATTTTCTTGGACTCAGGGGAGGTCCCCATGGACTGGAATATGCAAACGTTTTCCCAATTCAAAAAGGGTGACATGAGTAATTACAGACCTGTTAGTTTAACTTCTGTTCCAGGGAAAATAATGAAGAAGCAATGCACGATCATCTAGACAAGACCACATAGTTGAGACACAGCATGGGTTTGTTAAGAGGAAGTCTTGTCTGACCAATTTGATTGGATAACATGATGTGGTCACAAAGGAAGTGGATGCAAAAAATAATTTTGATATCATATTCTTGGATTTCAGGAAAGCTTTTGATACTGTTGCACATGGAAGACTACTGTACAAATTGGAGCAGTATGGCATTAAGGGCAAGATGCTGCTATGATAAAGGGACTGTTGAGTGGGAGAAGACAGAGTGGTAATCAATGGACACTGCTCGTCATGGACTAATGTTATTAGTGGAGTCCCCCAAGGTTCGGTGTTGGGCCCATTGTTGTTTTCTGTATTTATCAATGATATCGAGGAAGATATATTAGGCTTAATGTCCATTTTTGCAGATGATATGAAGGTTGGCAGGATTGTTAATGACAGTACACAACTGCAACATGATATAAAAAAGTTGAGTAGATGGGTTGAGAGGTGGCAACTGAAGTTTAACATTGACAAATGCAAAGTACTGTATATGGGTAGCAGTAATCCCACAGTAAGGTACCAACTGTGTGGTACTACACTCAGGGAAGTGGAGAATGAAAAATACCTGGGGGTAATTGAATACTGATATGAAGTTTTCTGAGCAGTGCAGATAGGCTGCCAGAGCAGCTCACGGGGTCATGTCAATGATATACAGGAATTTTTCTAGCACAGACGATTATCCCTTTGTATAAGGGAATGGTCAGGCCACACTTTGAGTACTGCATACAGGTCTGGAGGCCTCATTTTAGGAAGGATGTAGAGATGCTGGAACGAGTACAGAGGAGGGCAATGAGATTGGTGAATGGAACAAATGGTTTCTCTTACCAAGAAAGGCTTAAATTCTGCAAATTGCAGTGTCTGGAGGCTAGGCACCTGTGAGGTGATCTGATTGAGGTATATAAGGCTTGAATGGTTTGAGCAATGATGACGGGATTTTCCCTCTTGCTCAGTTTATGCACTTGAGGGCACATAAATTCAAATTAAAGAAAGACAATTGTAGAATAGATGTGTGGAAATTTGCCTTTAGCCAGATATACTTTATATATACTTTAGCCAGATATACCTGTGAGTTTAACTTTTGTTCCAGGAAAATTTATGGAGGCACTGCAGGATCATTTAGACAAGACTTCAGTTATAGCTCGGACACAGCATGGTTTTGTTAAGGGAAAGTCTTGCCTGACCAATTTGATTGGATACTATGATGCAGTCATACTTCCATCAGTCATTGTGGAAGATGAAAGCTTAAATAAATTCAAGGAAGAACTGGACAAACTTTTGGAGTGAATGGATGGGTGAAATGGGAAGTTTTTGGGGTTTTTTTTGGCTGATGCTAAACTGGGTTTCTTGCATCTTATGCCTCTGCTAATGCTAATCACTGACTCAATATTCATCAAGATGATATTACCGCAATGTTTCGCACTTGTATTGCTGTTTATGTAAGCCATACTACATATTATTATTCACTGCACTTTTTAAATAAATACTGCTGAATTGATATATAAATGTAACATTTCTTGTCTATGTGGATAAGTGGCTCCAATTATTTTGAGCTCAAAGAATGCAGTCCTTTTATTGGAACAATTTCAGTTTGAATGCAGTGAAGAAGCAAGCAATTTTACAATCAGGTATTTACCTTTACAAAGGCTGTGTAGGTTATTTTTTAATAGATAAACAGTCAACAATATAATAAGAAATTGTACAGGGAAATAGAGTGGGCCAGTAAATCAGAGTCTTATAATGGGGGATTTTAATTTCCCAGATATTGATTGGAATTTGTGGATTGGTGACTCACACACTAGCAAGGCTTTTGTGGATTTATTGGATGATTGACATAGATGAAGAATTGGATGAAGAATCACTACTGAAGTGGGATTTACTCAAAGAGGTAACTACCATCAGGAGTAAAGGGAAGGGTTTTTGCTTTCGTAAAGATGATGGTCTGAGACAGTATTCAAATTCTATACAGTGGGACCAACTGATGATGTTACCAACAGCAAATTCCAAATGGGAAGCATTCAAAGAAATAATCTTGGAAGCTACTAGGTTTTTTATACCAACTAAGAAATATTGGAAGGAAAATCGTTTTGAATATTTTCGTTAGATTCTTTTAATTGCGTTAATTTGAATTTTAATTGTTTTGAATTGATTTTGAATTGTGTTAAATTGATTATTTAATTATTTATATTTTACTTTAATTATTTATATTTTACTTTAATGTACCGGTAAGTTGTCGATTTTTTCGTTTTTTCCGTTTTAATTTCTGGAGGGTATCATACGGAAGTGTTCCACGTACTACATTGAGGTAAACTCCTCTTATTAATTTACTAACTATAAAGATAAATATGCTACCTGCTTAAGTTTTCACATACAAAACCATTATGTGAACATGCACTCAACCTTTGTGTGTGTCTACCAAATAGAAACCATGTTATTACTGCTTTCCTAATAACAATTAATTTTGAAGGATGTGAAAGAAGTAATAAGGAATTTATAGATACTGTACTTGGGTCATGTAATCCATAGCTGAGTATTGTCATTTTTGTTTTGAAAGAAGTGGATCCAGTGATGAATTGTGAAAGTATACTTGGGGCCGCCACATGCACGTGTGCAAGTTGTGTACGGCACAAAGGCATCTAAGCAAAGATGAAGGAAGTACCATCTGAAGTTTAACAGTTAAGAAATTTTAAAAATTAAAATAATTAAAAAATCGAATGATTAGTTGTGATTTTATGTGCTTTACTATGCACTTTACCAAATAGTTATCAAACCAGTATATTTATGGCTGAAAACAAATTTTTGTTTTCAGCCCTAAATATACTGTTTGGTGCTAACATTTTGTGATAATTGTGCTTATATATTAATAATAGTGATCTCAAAATTAGGACTGTTTAAAAGAATTTTAAAAAATGCTAACCCTCCCCATGTTAATGACTTGTGTCATATTTATACTGGCAATACTTGAATATACCACTCTGACATGTTCTCCTCACACAAAAGTTAATATTTCCTAGTTAGAAAAGGTGCAAAATTTTATAACATACATTTCACGGAACTGTTATTTAGCATTTAGTGTTGGTATTAATATTTTGTCTGCTAGATGGGAAATATTTGACTGTATCCAATACCATCAGGTAGTTTTGCAATGACTTTCACCTTTCAATGGAATACATGGATCTATGCCATTCCAAGAAATGTATAACAAACTATGTTGAAACTGCTTGCATCAAAACACCAAGTGCTTGTCCATGTATCCTTCTTCAGGTTGTGATCAAATATGATCATATCCATTTGTTAAGAAAGCATGGAGAAATTATATGGTCTTATCATATTGTCACTGCTATGGAATCCACTTTTGTACTCATGGCCTCACTGGACACAACTCAAGTGATGTTATAACAAAAGGATTCCCTCTGCAAGTGACTCCAATACCTTCCATTAAGGCTATCACAATTCTAGAGATTTCTTTTCCCACTCTCATGACTGGTTGACAAGATTTTCCATTACTGTCCACAGGATTATATGCAGTATTGATCTGCACAAACATGTTCCGTAGGCCTAGCCTGTTTACAACTTTCCTTATTTGGCACAGTCTCTAAATTTGATTGAAGAATCCCAGGTTAAATTAACTTTATACTAGCTGTACCCATAGCAAAAATTTCGCAATTGCTAGCAGTTTTTCTCTAGCTGTCCTATTATTATTTTTTTGGAACAAAGGATTGTGCGAACATGCAAATTGTTAATAAAAAAAAAATGTCTTATCAACCTAGACAACTGTTTGTTTAACAGTTAACATCTTCCTGTGGCTCCATCTATGAAGTGAATGTTGAAATAATCTCGTTTGTAGTACAAAAGTGGCCCATTTCATAAAACAAAACTATTTGGAATTTTTAAATTTTACCATCTTTCTGACACCTAGGAAGATATATCTTCAATTTCAGCCCAATCAGTTAGGCCTATTGTTCACAGTGCCCAACTCAAGAAAACAGCTTCCGTATTAATATATAGATGTACAACCTCTAGGTATCTGACAAATGATTTTTATACTTCTTTTCACAGCCATAAAATACAAGAAGTTACAGGAATCTTTAAAGTCAAAGAGACAGGTATGGAATTTTTGCATAACCATTACTCAAAACTATTTTATTAATGCAAGGGTCTGTTTCTTAACCATAAGATTATGCTTATATTTAAATAAATAGCAGATTCTAAATAATGTTCCTAAGAACACTATCATTGTTTTTCGTGAATGATATCAGAGAATATTCCAAATTACTCAAGGAGGCCAACATGTCAACAAAAATTACTATTTTTTTTTATTATGAATAAAAGCTTACTTTTCCTTACAGTTCATTAAAATTACAATCACATAGACAAAAGACAATACTGATGACACAATAAAAATGCATTACATATTTAGGAACTTAAATTATTTTAAATATGCAACAAGAACAAAACAAATGCATCTATCACAAAGTGGACTGTTAAAACACAAAACATTTATGACTTTGGACAGTTCTTATGTACATTTCTGGTCCAATATGGCAAGAATTAATTTAAAGATTTTTTTTTTTTTTTTCATTAAAAAACTGGCATTTTATCTTCTACACTGAACTTCTGACTTTCTAAACAAATAAGCATACTTGGAAAATATCACAACATGCAGATCAAAGTAACAATTTTATTTATGTTTTTACCTATTTTAGGAAAATTCCTGATTGTAAATTTAATGTGACTTCAAAACTTTTTTTTTTTACCATACCTTAACATATTTTAAAAACTGTTACTGGATGAGTATTTTAAATAAAAATACATTTTTAATACAACAATTTTTTTCTTTTCAAACTTCTTGGCACACAAAGTCATGTACCAACAAATGAAAAATATTATTTTCAAAATAATACTAGTACCTAAACTTTAAACTCAATTAAAACAAATTCTTTCTAAATCTGTGATTCTGTGTTCTATTTCTAGTAGATATCAAGTGGATTACTGATTACCCTTCTTATAATATCTTACTATAATTTTCTTATATTAACAATAAGACCAGATACTAATATTCAAGAAATATATATAAAAAAATTGTTAAATAAGAAAGGCACTTAATACCTGGAATTTGTTTTGAAAGTCTTTTACAATTTGTAATTTAAAAAATTATGTTTACTTTTTTCATTCAGCTAGTAGCTAATATTATGAATTTTTGAAAAGATCACACAACTATATTTCCATCCATCTATGGAAATACACATTAGCTTTTTTTTCTTGATGAATGGAGGACAGGAGGGTGGACAAGTGAAAGGAAACCAAACTAGTAGGGGTTAATAAATATCAATTTTAAATAGGGACAAAAGTCATACTCAGTATGTGCTAAGTCAATAAACAGGTGAAGTTAGCACTAGCTATGATGATTTTGTGCAACTGAAAAATAATAAACAAAACATCAATGGTTTAGTGTGTATGCATGCATACACATCATGCATATCACTGGGAACAGTCTTTGATGGCATGAAATGCCACTAAAGACTGTTCCCAGTGATAGGAAATTTTCCTTTAGTCAGCGAGTTATTGTAATCATTGAAATAAATTGCTTCCATAGGTAATTTGAGGGCTTCAGGAAATTCATAGGCCAAATGGACTGATAGCTATGGGAGAGGGGAAATAGCGTGAGTTTTTTCATGATCATACTGTATGACCAATAAGTAATATTTTATTATGTCATTAAGGACAGTTTATTTGCAGCCACATTCCAATAAGAAGATTGCCATATTGTAATGTGCCAATAAGGAGAAGATTGCCATATAGCTAGATGACTAAATAACAGCTGATTATCATAGAGCGATGTGCCATTATCATAAATTAAACAGTTTAAACAAACTGTGCTGTGCTCGATAGGAGAAAATTAAAAGCTCCATTATCCTACATACCATTTCCATTAATAATATGGTAATCTTATAATCATCTGAAGATAATAATGGTATGAAATAATTTGTGAATTTTAAGAGTTTGATTTGGAATATCTATGGCACTTGTAGCTAAGATGAAAGCAAGGCATTATTCTTCACTACACTGATAATGTTATCAAAACAGGTTATGACTAACTGAATTATCTTTGGTTTTCAAATATCTGAGGTATTTTTAAGTTAATTATATATGAAAATTTTAAAAGAGTGTTATAAATTTTATGATCTAGTTTTGGTGAATTATATATATACAAAATTCAAAATAAATTTAAGAATAAAAGTTTAAGGAGATATATTTAGTGTCAGGTATGATTATTTAATCATTGCATATTACTCGGTGAATCTACAAAAACATATGAAGTCTTTCTCCTTGGTACTTTACGTGGCTTTCCTGAAAATGAATTTGACAAGTCATGCAATTTATCTGAAGATTCATTTTCAGTTGCAGCGATATCACCACGGTTCAATGCATTCACAGGATTTTCCAAGATACTGTCTTTCATTATAACAGTGGAACAAGATTTATGTGAGGATTCAGAAAAGTGTGTTTTCCACTCTTCATCACTATCTAAATTAGAATTCAACTCACTATCTTCCTGAGGAATCATCGCATTGGAATCAGCATCACTAACGTTAAATATCTCTGTTACTTTTACCCTTTTATTTTCGTCTGTATAATAAAAAGCCATTAAAGCATCATTGGATGCTGTAACTTGGAGCATCTTTTCAAATGCACTTGTTTTTCGATTCGCAATGTTGCTTTGATACTGTCCAATACATTCTCGTTCCCAATTAAGAGCCCTGTTGGTAATATTCAATACATTTTTAAGCTGACTGTCTTCCTCTTCTTTTTCTTCTTGCAATGATTTTAGTGCCTCTTGGACAGTCTGCTTCTCGTTTTCTGGAGCAATGATATTAGATGACAAATCTACAGTAAATCCAAATCTTAAGTTTCTGATGACATGCTCTGGATCTCTTGTATCAATCAGAGATCTACGACGTTGGGGAAGTCTATAAGGCACCTGTGGACAACCAGCATATGACATCCTCTTTAGCCTTTGAGGTATAGGCTGCTTCCTGACACCAGCAGGCCTCACTCCGGCTGCTGTGTCCTTCTGGACATTCTGAGGAATAATAGGTAAAGGTGCAGATTCCACAACTGGAAGAAATGATATGGAAACATCTTCATTGTAGTTGAACTCTGTTACAGCAAGCTGGCAGGAAAACCTATAAAAATAATAATAATAATAAAAAAAACATTACTTTGCTATTATAAGAGTGAGACAGATTTACATATAAAGTTTTATATCGATAGATTTCAGGCTTTAGTAATATAAAAATTTGTGTCACTGCCTTGTCTTAAGTACAACAGCACCTTATTGCTTGAGATGAACAGTAATCTTATTTTTTTTTTAATCTTAAAAAAAAAGGTTTTCATACACAGATTTTTAAGGTTAGCATAATTTATTAACTACTTCTCGCTAAATGTTGTACAGGTATGTTATGACATTAAAAACATTTAAATCACCTGTTGTGTAAAAATCTATTAACCAACTGGCAATTAAAACCATGAAGGATAACTTATAGGGTAATTGGAAAATTACTATCTAATTTTAAAATGCTGTTGTAGGAGTGCAAAATTACACAGAATGTCATTGAATATTTATTTTTGTAACACAGGCACTGCAAATCTGAGTTTAATACCTTGAACAGTATGCACACCAATCTGTTTTTCATGGGTGGGCTTCCTAGAGTAAGTATACACGAGTAAATCTATACAGTCGGACCTCTATATAACGAAATCAATCGTTCCCTTGAAAAAATTTGTTAAACAGAAATTTTGTTATAAAGAAATATGATCTTTTCAACAGTGAAAAATACTGTAAATTCAGAAATATTAGCATTAGTATAGGCAATGATGCAAGAAAACAAGCTTATACAGCATCAGCCAAAAAAAAAAAAAAAACTTTCCCATTTGACCCATCCATTTATTCCAAATGTTTGTCTAGTTCTGCCTTGAATTTATTTAAGCTATCAACTTCCACAACGACAGATGGAAGTTTGTTTCAGCAATCAATCATCCATGGCTAAAGGAAAATTTCTGCACATCCATTCTACAACTGTCTTTCCTCAATTGCAGTTTATGCCCCCTCAGGTTTGTAATCTGAGCAATTGGAAAAATCCCTTCAGCATTGAGCCTGTTCCATCCATTCACGGCCTTAAACACCTCAATCAGATCACCTTGCAGGTGCCTAGTCTCCAGACACTGCAATTTGCAGAACTTAAGCCTTTCTTTGTAAGCGCACCCCTTTGTTCCCCCTCACCAGTCTTGTTGCCCTTCTCTGTACTTGTTCTAGCAACTCTACATTCTTCCTAAAATGAGGCTTCCAGACCTGTATTCAGTACTCAAGGTGTGGCCTGACCATTGCCTTATACAAGGGGATAATCACTTCCTTATCCCTGCTTGCAAAAATTCCTGATAGTAAAATGAATATAGTAAAAGATGGGAAATAAATCAGAAACTCTTCCCAAGATTGCTCAATGTCTTGTAGTAGTTCATTCCTCTCATCGCTGGTAATTAGTGATTTAGCAAAACCTGCTTTTGAGAAACAATTCTTAAATCGTTGTTTCCGTCATATCTTGACTACACACTTTTTGCCAGCTCTGATATGCACATCCACAAATCTATAACAGAATCTACAGGCTGGTTGGTTTCTATTCTCAATATAATTTTTTTTAGCTGCGCCTTTGGTAGTGCATTTTTAAATCTTTGGTCCACTGGGCTGCAATTTAGATGAGGTATTCGAAGGGAAGAAAACAAGCTTCATACTTGTAAGTTTTAAAATTACTGAGTGAAGTTGGAGAGGGCAGTTTTCGACAATCAATGCGATTTTTCTGTTTTCTTTCGTCATCATTCTGTTGAAATTTAAAATCCATTGCTCATACAAGATTTTTTGTTGTAGTTTGGTCCAAATCTAATGACTTTACTCCTTTGAAACATCGTGGTTGTTTACTTTTGCCTATTACCAAAAGCTTCAGATTTTCATTACCAGCCATATTTGCACCAACCAAGACTATAATTCTCTCCTTACTATTTTTATCACCATTAAAAGTCAGTGTCTTGTTCGGCAAACATTTAAAAAATAGAGCTGATTGATCAACGTTGAATGTCTTTGGGCTCGCAGTCCTCCATAATTTTTTTCAAAGCCGTTTCTTTCTAATGGATACAGTCTTCTTCGATTACAACTCCACTTTCACAAGAAATAACTTTTTCAAGTAAGCCCATGGCCTCTTTGAATTTGTTCAGCCAACCAGAACTGGCTTAAAATGTTTTATGTCCCAGAAAAGATGCATAACTCCATGGCCTTTTCTTTTATTAATGACCCTGATATCAACACATTTTGGTCTCAAATCAACTTCATCCAGATCTTCACACAGGCATAATTTCGCACACTTCCGACTGGGTCCAGTTTCCTCAAACAGTTTGAAAATCGAAACACAGTTTTCCAGAATGGTTAACACACTATTGGCCGGAATACGAAATTTTAAAGCAATTTCTTTTTCTTTTCTTTTTTTTTAACAGCCTGATCTACACTATTAAGCACTTTCCAGTTTCCTCCTGCCGGGTTTTATGGGCACCACTAAGTTGTAAAATGTTTTAGTTCTTAATTTGTGCTTACTACAGCATCAGCTCTATTTGCCTAAAGGCCAGAGGTGCAAACAATGCATATCCGGGTCTCTTGAAATCAGTTCGTTATACGGAAACTATTTTCAATGTAATGACTAAGGGGAAATCAAAAAAGTTTGCTACATAGAAAACTTCGCTATATGTAAGTTCATTAAAGAGAGGTCCAACTTGTATTTTTAAAGTGATTTCAAACAATGTGTCCATTACATACAAATTTTAACATACAAATTTTAATAATTTGTATGTTAATTATAATTTTTTCAGAATGTGCTGGCACCTCTTATCTGTGTTTCCAACTAACAAAAGACAGTTTTAATAGACAGCAGAATAAAAATAGCTTTGAAAATCAGAGGAGATCACATTTGATAGTCAGTTGTTTGATATGAGCTTATGAAAGCTCAAGTTGCAGAAATTCTCTAGAAATATATAAACAGGATATTACTGCATCAAACAAAAAAGTTTTTTTATTGGTGTGTTTTTCATTCTAATTTACATTTTTTTCCATTAATTTTATACTATAATGTTGGGTAATCAAGTCAAAATAAAAGCAAAGTAACAGTTAAAAGTATTAATTACCCAGTTTTCATTTTTAAAAACAAAATTCTGTGATGAAACACCCTACAGAGTCCACCACTATCAGTGGAATTAATTACACAGAGCCCACACCTTTTTTGGAAAATTCATTTGTAACTTCCAAATTATGTACACATAATGAATTTGATTTCTAAGCTGAATTCAGCATGTTTTTAAACTCAGAAAAATGAAAATTGCTAATTTGTTTTCTTTCAGTACAAATACTGGTCTATACATATTACTGTAATACTTCAAATGCACTTCTGTTTATAATTATTCACAACAAAATTAATAGTAAAGATAACCAAACAGCTTCAGCAAGGCAAGGGATGCTTAACTCTCCTTTTCAGTAATAATGGTTCTACCTAAGTTTCAACACTTGATTTGAAGTTAATCATTTTTCCTGTGCTCATACATTTTGACCAAAAATACAAAGGTTCTCTGATTTTACCTGATGAATTTTCAATTCCTTAACCTTTTCTGATTTCGAACGCTAATAACAATGTCTTGTATCCTTTCAGATCTACTTGCACTTCCAGTAATTAATAGAATCAGGTATTTCCCCACCATTAACTTGATGTGGACACTAGACATTCAGTACAGAGACTGTTTTAGTACTGTCTGAGTGTCACTGTAAAAACTGTTTAGAAAATAAGTGTATGACTTTATATTTGTCTGTAAGTGGCTATATAAATGCTACATCACTAAGATATACATGACATTCATAACACTAACAAACCCTACATTACCCATGCTTTATCTCAAACATTTAGATAAAGCCCTGATTTGCAAAAAGATTATAGACTACTAATATACATCAATACAAAAAGCTATTCAATACTTCAGAAGAATATAAGAAATTAAATATGTATAAAAATATTAAAGTTAATAATTAATTTATCTAATGATAGCAAATGCTTATACCTTTCCCAGAATGAAAGAAATTAAGTGGAAAAGGAAGTTTCCTAATGCCAAGTGATTGTGAACATTACTTGTTAACTGCCAATGGCAAAATGCTAACTTATTCTTTTCAGCTGTACCTGTTGACAAGGAAAAGCTAGCATTGTCCTTGTCAACACTATGATTCTTCTCAAAGGAAGAGAAACTTTCTGTTTCAAAGAGATTGACAGATTACCTGTACATTCAGAGATTTCCATCAATTCAGCTTTATATGTTTTGAGAGTTTATCATACAATATGTGAACTAAAAATTCCCAGCTTTCACTTTTATGTCAATGTAATGGCTAAGTGACTGTTTTAGGCTGGAGGAATTTCTGATTGCCTTTTAACAGACATCTGAGTTAGCTTATCTCAAAAAAGGACCTGGAGAAAAACTGCAGTCTGAGATGAAGTTCTCTGAGTAGTGCAGACAGGATGTCAGGGCAGCTCATGGGATTTTGTCAATGATATACAGGAATTTTGCTAGCAGGGATAAGGAGGTGATTATCCCATTGCATAAGGTGAAGATGTGGCCTGACCATTGGGTTGGACTACATATTGAGAACTGCATACAAATCTGAAGGCCTCATTTTAGGAAGGATGTAGAGCTGCTGGAAAGAGTACAAAGAAGGGCAACAAGATTGATGAGTAGCACAAAGAAGTGCTCTTACCAAGAACGGCTTCAGTTCTGCAAATTGCAGCATCTGGAGACTAGGCACTTGTGAGGTGATCTGATTGAGGTGTTTAAGGCTTTAAATGGATTGAGCAAGTTCAGCACTGATGGCATTCTACCTCTTGCTCAGACCACACACATATGAGAGGGCACGAATTCAAATTGAGGAAGGATGGTTGCAGAATATATGTGTGGAAGTTTGCCTTTAGCCAGTGGGTGGTTGATTGCTGAAACAATAGTCCATCTGTTTTGGAAGTTGACAGCTTAAATAAATTCAAGGAAGAACTAGACAACTATTGGAGGGAATGAATAGGTGAAAGAGGAAGGGTCTTTTTTTTATTTTTTTTGCTGATGCTGTATCTTGCATCATTTGCCACTTCCGATGCTAATGCTAATTAGCATTGATGGGAATCAGCTGATCCCATGAGGTCTTTCTAAAATTTTGTTGTCAGAATTAATGGAAGAAGAGAAAGAATTTAAGGCAATTATAGTAATGGCTTTATGATTGGTGGGAATGATATTTGGTATAACAGTAGGAACTATAGTTTGTTTTAAAATGCTAGATACAAGAAATTTTTACAGTGAGTAGGACACAGTATAGTATTGTGAGAGTTTAAATTTTGCCATTGTATTAAAAAGACTTGTAGTGATTAGGTCTTGCTGATGACGTAAATGAGATCAAGGAAGATTAAAATCTTCCAAGGTGATTATGAGTTGATGGGGAAACTCTCTCCTATATTAAAAAGACTTGTAGTGATTAGGTCTTGCTGATCCAGACGTAAATGAGATCGAGGAAAATTAAAATCTTCCAAGTGATTATGAGTTGATGGGGAAACTCTCTCCTATAACATATCGAGACAGTGCTCCAATGCTTCTATCATTGAAATTAAGACAGGAGGAGACAAATATAAGAGAATTAATAGTAGAACCTTTTCCAGAATCTTATATTGTACATAGAAGTCTTCAATATCCACAAATGTACTAGAAAAAAGAGTTTAATATGGTGAAAATCTCGCCAAGTGACAACCATGCCTCCACCTCGCATGCAATGGTTGTTGCTAATAATCCGAAAATGAGAGCCAGTCAACAGGCCATCATATATTGTGCTACAGAGCCAGTTACTACAGAGTTTCAGTAAATGCTAGAATATCATGCTCTATAGTATACTGCATTTTTAGAACAATGCTCAAATGTTTATGAATACTTTGAGCATATTGAAATGTATTTGGATTGATGTGTACTTAATTTTCTAGAACATTATGTGTTGCTAATAGTAGATGAACTAGCTGTTGCTATATGTAATTACATGTTGCCTTATTAGTTTTAGATGCTTTGTCAATAAATGAATGTATTAATGTTCATAATAGCCAATTTTTTGAATCAGCATGCCAATTTTTTATCTAATCATTAGGATTAGATAAAATGCAAAATGAAGAATATGATGTAAATTTTGATCTAATTTTTCGAACATGTACACTTATTTTAACTACATCCCTAAAAAATGTGATTAAATACAGTAGAACCAGGATAAGAAATATCTGCATAAGAAGTTTTCCCCCTAGATTCTTAATTCCCAATTTCAACTTTATATATTGTAATGTATTATTTTCCCATGTAAGAAGTTTCCTGGGTAAAAAAATACGTGATAAGGGAATACATGGTGTATTATTATAATGAAGCTGTCCCACTTAATGTTTTTTAAATATAGAAATTCTTTATTTTTATATTATTATAATGAAGCTGTCCCACTTAATGTTTTTTAAATATAGAAATTCTTTATTTTTATATTAAAAAAATATAAAACAACATAAACATTTTGATAAAGTGAACAAGTTAGTGCATAGTATTAATTTAGTTCATAGTAAACCATTGAAGTAGGTGAAATGGCATCGTTTGTTACATCTGATATTGTGAATGCCTTCACAATGAGTTGCCCTGATATTGCACTACCTCCAATAAGAAATGCTTCACCACTGAAGAAGACTAATGTTAATTATTCTCGGCAGATTCTCACTGAGAATCCACTGGTGAAGTGTTGCCTATTTGAGAATCCACTGTTGAAGGTAGTTCAATATCAGGGCCACTCATTGTGAAGGCATTCATAATATGAGATATAACAAAAACAATACCATTTCACCTACCTCAGTGACTTACTACAAATTAAATGATACTATGCACTAACTTGTTTGATTAGTGAATTTTCCACAGTCAGAGACTTTCAATGCTAAATCCTTACTAGTATACACATTTTGATATAATGGAAGTGACAAGTTGAAATTGTTTTCATCAATATCCCAAATTGAATATGTTGACCATGTTAAGCATTAAGTTTTGATGGTTGTGAACAGTTCTGAATTACATGGTGGATTATTGCTCTGTCTTATTGTGACCTTTTAAGGTATATTGAAACTCCAAAGGAGCTTATTCTTCCAACTTGGCAATGAGTTTAATGAACAGAATGTTAAGCAATTAGAAATCCTCAGTTTAAAAGTGTTTCCCACAGGCAGAGTAAAATATTTATAAATTCTGAAGTGGCACTTAAAAATCATCTTTAACTAATGTATGTGTATCTTTTGGTTTTTATTTGTGTAGTTAATATTTCATATCCTTAAGGTCATTTTCCCTTCCAAGAAGTTTTACCTCACAAGTTCTAAACCTCCACTCCCTTCGAAAACTTCTTATCTGGGTTCTACTGTATACACACAATTTTAACCAAATTATTGAATGATTAAAATTAATATTACTGAATGTTCAAAATTAATTAGTATTTAGTACCTTTTCTTCAACTATGCTGTGATTATTTCTATTCTAAATAATGCCAAGGACTCTGTACTATATAATATTGTACAATTGTGTATATAGTGAAGGTGTTCAACTTGTATTTTCCAAGATAACACATAAAAACCTTATTATAGTACAATCAAAATTAATTATATCTCTTTATCCCAATACACATTACTTACTTTGCACTGTACTGAGGTTTCTGTTTTATGACCCTCCTTATAAAAGTTTTAAGTACATTTGCTAGTGACTTCAAAGACTGTTGCACTTCCTTCTGGACTGTAGGCAACATTTCCCATAATCTGAAAATTTTTCATATCTTTTAATAGCTATTTACCAATAATTTAAAATGTTCATCAACAGCAAATATGTTCATATATAACCTTATATATGAACATATTTGCTTTAGAAAAGAAAGTAAACATTTAAATAAAAAACAAGGATGAATAAACAATTTTCTTAATAAAAATCTTTTTACCCAACTGAAGAATGTTTAAGCATATTAAAATAACTTCCCATGATAAGTTTAAAAATTACAAAACTTTTCTTTTGTGATTTAAAACACAAATGGTTATTTAACCTGTAGTAATATACTAGCACCTGTGGATATGCTGAAAACAGAAAGAAAACATTATTAATAGTCGATTTGAAAATTCTGTATATGTTTCACGTGTAGAAGAATAAGAGAAATTTACCTCAATATGATACGTAGAACGCTTCCGTATGATACTCTCCAGAAATTAAAACAAATAAAAGATTAATGCAAAATGATTACAGTAAAAAAAAAATCAATTGAACACAATTCAAAAATTAATTAAAATTCAAAATACAATTTTTAAATATTAATTAAAAATCAATTAAAGTTAAATGTAAAATTTTAAAAATGATTTTCCTTCCTGAAGCAGACAATACTTTTTGACTGTATGTCATGATCACAGAAATGGAAATTACGGAGTGTGTGAGCTTGAATCTTAAATAGAGATATTATTCATCCTCACACATGCATGTGAAATGCCGTGATTATTTGTCTTCATGCTTCATGTATGTGCTCCATATTCACAGGATCTGTATTCATGGATTAGTGTTTTCGCATTGACAGTCTCAAAATTTTTCATCATTTTGCATTAATCTTTTATTTGTTTTAATTTCTAGAGAGTATCATACAGAAGTGTTCTACATATCACATTGAGGTAAATTTCTCTTATTCTTCTACAAATATTGATACCAACGTAGAACATATTGAGCACCATATCTCTGTTATATACTATGTTTTATGTGTGTATTACTCTTCCAAACTTTTGGTAATTACCAAGTTAATAAGTCACTGCAGCTGTTGTTATTTTTTGTTATTATTTGGTTTTTAGGAGCATTAGCAACTAAGGCCATATTGCTCCGGGATATGCGGTGGTCATTCCCTGACCTGTCCGCATTCCCCGTATTTGGTGGTGACGGGCTCGAACCCCGGTCTAATCAAGAAGCGTGTGCTATGCATTGCTGCTCCTTCCCACCTGGCTACATAGGTGCCCTTCACTGCAGCCACAGCCATGACTAATTTTCAAAACACTAATGTTAGGCTACTTTTAATTTAAAAAAAAAAAAAAAAAAATAGCATAATGACTGTGCTTTAAAGCAACCACTGGCCCAACTTCTTTTGAAGTTTGGCCAGGAGTGGTTACCATAATCTAGGCTAGTGTGTTCCAAAGTGTGGTCTGCAGCTCAGTTTTTTTTATTTCCTTGGGGAAGGAAATAAAAAAAAAAAAAAAAAGTCCTTGGAAAGTATACAAATAAATGCATGATCCTATTATTATTATGCAACATTCATGAATGTTGCAAGACAATTGATGTACAAGTGTAAAAACAGTCTTCTTCTGCTCCTGACAAAGTTGTTATGTGATGTTAAACAACATCATTGTTTAACGGTTCTTTCCTTAGTTATTTAAAAGCTATAAAGAGAATACATAATAAATAACTTATTGTTATAAGATTAAACAAAGGGTGAAAAGGTTTTATATATATATACAGCCAGGTCTCCATGTTCATGGGATCTGTATTCATGGATTAGTGTTTTTGCAGTGGCAGTCGCGAAATTTATTAGACTAAAAATTTGGCTGCTGCTCGCTGCATTCACCCTAAGTGATGGTGGGGCACATGTGCCATCAGTCTCGCAGTGATGCCATACAAATAGAATGGCTTGTGACCTTTGTGTGTTGTATGTGTCTGCGTTAGGCTACCTGTGCTTATGTGAATACCCATGGGTTCTAAACAAAGTGCATCTAGTGATGGGCAAAAGCCTAAAATGGTCAAGAAAGTGATGGCTTTGAACAAGAAAGTGCAGATTCTAGATAAATGTTGAGCAGGGCTCACATACGTGGCCATAGGCTGCATGTTTGGTATCAACGAAAGTACCATACGATACATAAGGAAACAAGAAACTGAGATCAGAGAGGCAGTGCAAACTGATGGAATTCTTACTGCTAAATACACAGCGTATGTACGTGATAAAGTGATGTTAAAAATGGAGAATGCACTGTTCATTTGGATCGAAGACCAGCACAAGAAAAACTTGCCTGTGAACATTGGTATGATTTCCGCTAAGGCCCTCGTTCTTTACAACAGATTTAAGCAGGAACCCTCCTGTACCAGCAGCACCGTGGAAACCACTTTTGTTGCCAGCAAAGTCTGGTTCCAGAAATTCAAGAGGGTTATTCACTCCATAATGTAAAGATTATGGGCAAGTGCTTCAGCTGATCACGACACTGCTAAGGCCTACCCTGAGCAACTCAAGAAGCTCATCGAGGAGAAGGGATATAAACCTGAACAGGTTTTCAATGCCAATGAGACAGCATTATTCTGAAAGAAGATGCCTCAGTGCACCTATATAGCTGTTGAAGAGAAGGCTCCAGGATTAAAGGCGGCATGAGATCGGGTTACGCTGCTAGTTTGCAGCAATGTAGCAGGCCATATGACAAAGCTTGGCCTAATTTTCAGTGCACAGAACCCAAGAGCTCTTAGAGGATGAGGTTTCGAGGACTCGAGGAGAAGGCCATCAATGATTTAATTGATGGACAATTGACAACACTAACGGATGATGAACTCAAGGAGCTTGTTTCCAACTCTGAGGATAAGGGTGAAGAAAAACCATGCTAAGAGAAGATGTTAGACATGGAAAACCTAGCACAAGCAATGCACGATGCCAAATGCCTTGCGGACTTCTACAAATAAGACGACAACATGATTCGTGCAATGAAGTTCAAGGAAAGCCTCGATTATATTTTAACACCATACACAACCATACGAGTTCAAACAAAAGAAGAAGCAGCTTCCCATCACAATGTTCCTGAAAAGGACAACTTCTACATTGATGCCTAAAACTCCTTGTACCCCCGAACTGGAAGTTCTCGATGTCAGCCAAACCTGCTTCTTATCCAGCCTCTGAGATCCCTACTACTGAGGAGTACTCAATCCTGTGATGAATACCCTGGTGCATGCTTTATACTTGACTATGTAATAAAATTTTAATAAAGTATTTTCGAAACATGGGTCTACAATGTTACTCATTATTGTAAAACCCAATTAAAACCTTTTAAACGCATATAAACATTTTTCTGTTAATTGTAAATAGTTGCATAAATTTAGGCATATGTAGAAAACATCTGGGGCTATTTGGGTGAGAGTACAGATTTTCTCAGAATTTCAAGTTTTAGCAGGAAGTGTGTCAACACTTCCCGCTAAATAAATAAATAAAATAAATAAAAATATATATATATATATATATATATATTTTTTTTTTATTTATTTATTTTTATTATTTTTTTTTTTGGGCCACAAAAAACAGTACTAAAAAAGTCAGTGCCCAGCTATATAAAATTTGGGAAACACTGATCTAGGCATAAATTTGATCCAAAAGAAAACACCCTCCCCATCACTTGCAGCATTTACCAATGAGATCATCCAGACCTTATCCCTATGATTGGTTAGAGATACCAATGTGAAACAAAACACATGAACTAAAACACCACACAGCATTTTGCAATCATGTCACCTTGGTCCTAACTTGTTAAGATTTTTTTCTTTTATAGATTTTGCATGTTCCAGTTTTTAAAATATGAATGTATTTTTATCAATTAATCTTAATTTGCCTTTGTTTTTTTTGTATGTTTTCTACAGTGCTCTAAAGAAATAAAGTACTGAATTTTAAAATCCTAATTGCTAGCAAAGATGTAAATCTACTCTATTTGATAAGGGAATAAATTAAAATATTCTAGTCAAATCTATTTACACATAACTTACTTGCAAAAAATTACAATGGCTATGTCGACAGGTAATACATATGGAATAGACATTAGTGAGAGAAGCTTCATTGGCCGATGCCTAAACAACCAATTTATAACACCCTTATTCACCTGGTCACAGGCTTCTTGAATTGCTAAAGAGACAAAAATTAAAACATGGTAATTCAAACATATTTTCTTTTCTCACAGTTCATATACAGAAATTAAAGCTAACAATTAAAATTACTATTTTCTCATTTTTGTGCAATCTGTAATAAATGAATTTAAATTAGAAACTTTTAATAAATGCTAACCATTAACTACAGATTCTGGAAGACTATCCAGAAGTGCAGTTTGGCGGCGGTAGCGACAATCAAGGCAGTCATCATATGTATGGTCACTATCCAAATCACTGATGCGAGATTCAGTTTCATTTTCCACAAGAGATTCAGTATCAGAAACAAATATGCTTGATTGGACAGCCAGGCATCTTGTACATGATATCAGATCTGAAATAAACAAATAATCCAAGGGTAAAACGCAAAACTTATAAAGCATAGACTTATAAACAAAACTAATTAAGCATTTTTTGAGAGGATAGATAATCTCTATCCTCTCAAAAAAAAAAAAAAAAAAGAGAAAACTATTAAAAGATTTTCATATATTTTCTTTTAAGTTTCATAGTGCAATTTTAAAATGGTTAAAAAAAAATTAAGGAAAGCAAATGTTGACCAGCAGCTTCCCTGAAGAATACCAGTGTAACATAAAACAAAGTTAAACTCCCATATTTCCTACTGATATTCAGTTAAATGGCATTATGAAATATAGGTAAGCAAAATGAAAGATAAACACTTTCACATGGATGGGAACTACTGAAGTAAAATAAAATAACTGTTCATGTGGCTTGCAAATTTTGATAGTTTCATAACACTGACACAGGAAAACAAATTAAATAATTGATAAATTTGGGGGAGGACAGTGGATAAGCTGATTGAAGATTTTGTCTAGCTTTATAGATATTTCTATACAGCTAAAACTTGGGAAATGCTCCTAAACACAAAATTTGCATCATAATAATTGTCTGGGTAATCAAAACTTTGTGAATCTAACCTGGGTTAGCTTTCCCTTTGTTTCATCAGGTCAGATGCATGTGGACTCACAAGGTTAGAATATGGAATATTCAGGCAGTAGTTATATAAGTTTTTTTCTTTAGGACTATCCCCAGGTTTTAGCCACAGAGAAAGAATAGTATGACCTGCTATAATCATATTATAATGTGCATTTCAAGTTATGCACATATTTATTTGACACCTTGTATGCTATTTTTATCATATGAAAATTCTAAATTATATGCCCGAAACCAAACATCACCATCTTACACTCTTCCTCACTAATGGCATTTCATTTTATGATTGTCTGTGAGTGCATGTTGTATATTTGATTTGTTATATTTTGTGTGTAAGGCGCCTCCATAGCCAGGTGGGAAGGAGCAGCAGTGCGTAGCACATGCTTCTTGATTAGACCGGGGTTCGAGCCCGTCACTACCAAATACGGAGGATGTGGTAAGATCAGGGAATGACCACTGCATATTCCCCGAGCAATATGGCCTTAGTTGTTAATGCTCCAAATAACAACATTCCATATATTTTGTGTGTAAAAATTTCTAACATGGATATGGACACTGAAAGAAGCTCCAACTTCAAAAGAAAACTAGATGATCTTATGAGCAGTTACCAGCTTATTTTAGAAGAGAAAATAGCAAGCAAGGCAATCAACTTTACAATCATTCTTTAAAAAATAAAAAACTAGTCTAATACAAGTTTTCCTCCATTCTACAGAAGGGAGGAAAACTTGTATTTGTGCTTTGATTTTTAACATGTCATTTTACCAATCACTGCATGATATGTATTGAAAAAAAAATGGTTTGAAAAATGGAGTAAATATTGAAAATGTATAGCTTTTTTATTCTAACCATGACTGTTATTTGAATTGTGCACACTATAGTGTGTATTTCTACTATTGTAGTTTTTTTCAAAACTCATGTGGCCAATTATAGCATAATCAAAAATATCAGTAGTCAATGTCACAAGCCCTCATTTAAATTTATTCACTTCTTTCAAGTATTTCTCCAATTCTTCTTGAAATTTAGATAACTCTTTAACCTCTACTAGAGTAAGTGGAAGTTTATTCCAAGTCAATCAGTCTGTGATCTAAAAAGCTAGATTGAAATGCTCAGCTAGTTAATCATCTCCCTCCTTTAAATTTATAATATTAGAAGCTTTAAGAAGGTTTATTTATTTTATTTTAGTTTTCACACTCAGCAGTAGTTGTATTTCAATTTGCCTATATTTGTGTTTCTTATAATTTATTCTTTTCTGAAATTTTAGGAGTTTTTTTTTTTAAGTTCTGTATTTTCCTGTCATTTTGTATACTGAATTCTCATAAAAATGTTATGGAGAAATTGGAATTTTCTGCAACTTGTACTTTCTTGATGAGTAGCATATTATGCATTAAATGAGAATAAAATTATGTATAAAAAATTCAAAAGCACTTTCATTCAAATTCTTTAATGACCAATATATGGAAGATAGCAAGGTTAGGAAAGAACAGCCAAACAAAAAGCCAAAAATAAATTTATTCATCGAGGAGTGCGGATACGGAGGGACATAATAACAACAACAAAAAATGTTATAGCTGCAAAGTCTGGAAACTAACTACTAAGATCAATATCTATTAGCATATAAATACAGAGAATTACACTCAGTGATCACTGAATTATGACCGCCTACCTAATAATACTGTGTTAGACATTGTTCACATGGAACAGCTGCTATTTGCCTAGGCATTGTCTCCACTAGATGTCTCAAGACATTTGTAGGGATCTGCAGATATGCTGCCTGAAAGGCTTTCCACAATGTCGGAACAGATGATGGTTGCATGTCCACATGCCTCGCCTCCCATTCCAAAAAATCCCACAAGTGTTGAATTGGTCTGAGGTCGAGTGAATTTGGAGGTCAGTCAAGATGGGTGATATTTTCACTGTATTCCTCGAACCACTCGTGCACAGTGTAGGCCCATTATCATCTTGGAAGGTTCCTTGTTTCTGTCCAGGGAAAAAGGCAACATGGCAGGGTTCACATGGTCTCCTAAGAGCTGCCTGTAGACCTCACCAGTGAAACATTGGCCCATATGCACCACAGGTCTTAGTTCTTGTAAGCAAAACATGTCCCATTTTAAGCAATCACCACCACCTGCCTGCCTGGATAGTGGGAACTGCCATGCATGATTGATCCATGAACTTGTGTTGCTTGAAGGCACTTGAAGGCATCCATCAGGTGGTGTTGCACCAGATATTTGGACCTGCCTGACTGCACACTCATTTCCAGTGTTCAACCAGCGTGTTGTTGACAACAGCATTTGCCATCGACAATGATAGTGGTGAGGAGAGGATGTCCCTTGGATTATCTGCTGTGGAATGCCACATATACGTGTGTGTGTGGCACATCATCATTTGGGATATTGTTCTTGCATTCCCATATTGTATTGCAATGTTATCTGTCACACAGTGACCTGCCACTGAGCTTGTACAACTTTTTCAGAAAGTTAAAAGTTGTAATAACGGCATTTAAATGAAAAAGGTGTTTTCATTTGAAGAAAAACTGCATTTTAAGGGAAGCTGACAAACATACTGAAACACGTGTACTGGCTAAAATAAGCTTTATTTACTGATCTGCACATAAAGCCTGATCTCTCTCTCTCTCATGCACGCACACAGCAGAAATGCATATCTGTGTAACTGAATAGTGAAAAATGAAATTACGAGCAGAGTTGAAATTATATTCGCAAGTAAGCTGAACATAAAATAAACATTCGTATATATGATTTCTAAAAGTAAACGACAAACTATATTATAGGTATAATCAGTTACTGTTTATATCTGGACCTTTCACACTTCATTATTATGATTTACTTGAACATAAGGGTGCTATGGATGACTTGTGCCTCCCACAAAAAATTAAATACAGGATGTGCTCTAGAGAAAATAGTTATCGATATAGAGTGTATAATACCGAATCAGATAATAAAGTCAAAGAGAGTAGATGCATTTTTTGTGGCTCCAGTGAAGGATATTTAGGTGTGTGGTAGACATAATTTTTTGTTTAAAAATTGTTTAAATTTTATTTGCTAGTAGATGAATGTTTAGCGTAGTTTAATTTCTGTAATGCTTTGTTAAATTGAATTCTGTAATATACTGCAAATTTAAATTTTGTAATCTTTCTTAAGTTCAAATATTGTGACTCAGACAGATATGCCTTTGGGCATTCCTGGTGTGAGTCATGAGTTTATCAATTGTATAGCCTGTTGCATGTACTCAAGGGTTGATCTAGTAGACAAACCAAGCACAAATGATGATTCTTTTCTTTGCACCTGATGTAAGGAGTGTACCGATCTCAAATTAAAACTTGGTGCATTACGAGAATAATTTGAGTCACTGAAGAAATTGGGAGCTCGTCAGGGACTCAAATATCTTGTGACTTGTCAAGCAATGCACCCCCAATTCGGGTTTCAGATAAGAATAGTCAAGTGCACAATGCTCTGATTGAAGGTGATCTAGTTTTATTGAGAACTCTATTGTTGGGGAAACAGGTAACATTTTTTTAACAAAGATAGGTAGACCAGAACCAGAGTGTGTTTGTCAGGAACAACAGCTGATGATGTTACAGACTGTCAGATTTTAAGGGAGGTAAAGAAAGAATTATTATTCATGTGAGTATTAATGATATTAAACAAACACGATGACCTGACTACTTGTTGCATAAATATAGGACCATGCTGAAAAAAATGCCACGAGTTAGGTCAGAATGTGTTATGTGTCTGCAATTCTGCCCAGACATGACAGGAGGGATTATATGCTGAAAGCCCTGAATTAACTCATGACTTGAGGAAATCTGCAAGGCTCTAGAGGTGAAATTTTTACAACGTGGCCTGCACCTGTAGGTAGAAGGAATCCTTTTTGTAGAGATGGTATTCATTTGAACAAAGGTGGTGCAAAGATCAGATTTTTGCCAGTATCACTGAGGATATCTTAAGGATTCAGGGGAAACTGCTAGTAAGGAGGGAGAAGGGTAATATAGATCCACATTTATCTGATGATATGGATCAAAGTAATGCTTACACTCACCTCAAAAATTCTTTTTTTGTTGCTGCAACAGCTGATGTTAGCAAGATGTTCTGAGGGTAGCAACATTTCAAATGAGCAGGAAGATAAAGCTAGGAAAAAGCCTAAATAACTTCAAGGGATATTTCAGGGAAGCAAACTATAAAAGAATACTTAGTATTAACTGTCTCTACAGTAATTTCAGGAGTTTTATCAATAAAATGACTGAAATTGAACTCCTGGTTAGGACAACTAATGCTGACATAATAGGGCTAACAGAAACGTGGTGCCACCTGGAAATTGGAGATGACGAGTTCCACTATAGTATGTATAATGTATTTAGGAAAGAGGGAAGATAGAAGGGGTGGTGGGGTTGTGCTTATCAAAAGCAGCCTGAGTGCAAAAAAGAGGGGCCGACAGGGCTAGCCGGGTGGGTAAAGTGTCTGCCTGGCAACCCAGAGGTCGTGGGTTCGAATCCCGCCCCGGGCTTGGATCAGAGTAGAAAATGCAAAAACTTTGGGAGATGCATTATGGCCAATGAAGCCGATGTGCCAACAACTAACAAAAAAAAAAAAAAAAAAGAGAGAGATTTTGCTGAGTCAGAAGTTTGCCTGCCAGCATAGAATCTGTAAGGTGTAAGTTAGTTGGAAGCAAAGGTATAATGAGAGTAGGAGTAATTTACAGACCAGATGATTGTGAAGAGCATCATGAGAGTCTCTACATGCAGATGGAATGGGCAAGCAAGCGTGAATGTCTTATTACAGGTGACTTCAATCTTCCTGATCGGAATAAGTGAGGGGGAAACTTACCATGGGGAACAAAAGTTTTAAATAAATTAGATGATTATTTATACCAGCATGTTAGAGAAAACACCAGGGGTGAGGATATTCTTGACCTCATCATTACTCATTAATTAGATGGCATCACAGGGCTTAAAGTGCAGAACCATTGGCAAACAGGGATTACACAATCATTAGTTTGAAGATAAAGATGTTGCAGTAGTTAAAAGTTTTAATTCCAGAGAGGGGACTGTAGCAGTTTAAGGCACTAGATGGCATCTATTAATTGGGCTGACTGCAGAGGGGGGGGGAGGACAAATACATTTGAATTATGGAATATCTTTAAAGCAAAAATCTCAGACGCCATAAATGTATAAATACAATTAAGAAAATATTGCATGAGGATGCAAATATGGATGAACACAAAGCTGACCAGTCTAATGGAGCAGAAAATGGTAGCATGGAAAAGTTACAGAGCAATGAAAAGTACTGAAGCTTACAAGAGCTACAAGTTGATTTGTAACAGTACCACAAATAAGGTTAGGGAAGCGACAGCTGAGTATGAAAAAGCACTGGCTAAAAGAGCAAAGATTGGGAATGGGGAATTTCATGTATGTAAATACAAAGAAAAATTGAATCAGATAGGGCCCTCGTATACTCTGAATAGGAAAGTGTTAGATAATTCAGCTGATATTGCTGAAGAATGAATAAGAACTTCGCATCAGTCTTTACTGATGAAAGACCCTTCATGCTGAAGTTAGGCTGTGCAAGTGAGTTTGAACCAATATGAAATTACAGGTAGTTCCCAACTTCAAGAGTTAATTCGTTCATAGCACGCGCTCGTAAAGCAAAAACTCATAAAGCGGGAATTTATTTCCCATAAATATGATGTTAAAAACGGGGGTTACTTTCTGAACAATAAATTTTACAATATTAGTAATGTTAAATAAAGGTCAACAAAACAATAGTTTATGCTTAAACAATGATCTATTTATCCAAAGAAAAAAACATAGCCTTTAAAATCAAGAAAATTATAATAATAAAGAAATTATTTAAATCATACAAATGTTAAAGAATGTTAATTCTTCATAATCATCGACTAAATGCACACTTGTTGATAGTTCACTCATTGTTGGCTCAGCACTCGTTGGTTTGTTGAAAGCACAGGGAGTCTTCTTTGGAAATCTTCAAGAGTCATTTGTTTCCAAGACAGTCTTCTCTTTTCTTTAAAAATTTTACAATAGCATGCATAAGCATTTTTTAAACCTGTAGCAACTTTTCTAGTGCACTTGAAATTTGAATCTTGACTCAAAAATCTCAGCTGCTTTTTCTGTGTTGAAAAGCTTTGTCAAGCCCCTTGAGAATGAAGAAATGAATCACATTTTGCCGTTTCAACGAGGCCTTCATTTGTGAGCACTCCATTGTGTACTTGAAGCAGATCTGTGATGTCAGCAGTAGCTGTAATTGGTTAGCAACATTTATGACCACTTCTCTTTCATTTTGTATGATCTCTGCTGGTTCTTGAAATCCTTCGGTTATCAATAAACTGATGACTGAGTTTATTTCAAACACACTTCATGTTCTTCTCTGTAATTTTGTCCTACGCTCGTTTTGTATTCTGATTGCATCTAAAATATGCAATTCTTTCCAAAATTCTTTAAGAGTTGAACCTTCCTCTTTATCTCTGCCTGAACAAACAAATGCATGCACAGTAGTACTGTATTGTATAGCTATGCGAGTGGTTTGAAATGCTGTATTTATGAATGTTTAGCATTTATTTATTACAATCAGTGTTCACATTTTCGATACTTGAAAAAACAACTCATAAACCCAGGAACTCAAAGCGGAACTGCCTGTAATGATTTTGAAATTATTTATAACTGTTTATTAGAAAACCATGTGAGCATGAAGGCAAGTAAGTAAGGCTTCCAGAGTTGATGGCATAAAATGGCCTCCGTAGCCGAGTGGGCAGGAGCGGGAGTGCAGTAGCACACACTGAGTAGACCGGGGTTCAAGCCCCTGACTGCTGAATACGGTCGATCTGCCAACCCGCAGTGGACCAGTGTGGCAGATTATGGTCCATTTCCCTCAGAATGAATTGTTGAGGAGGCATCCATCCTGCAGTGGGTTGATAATGGCTGCACTTTACTTTTTTTTTACCCAGTAATTCTGAGGAAGACAGCCAGAGAGTGTATTGAACTAGTGCATTAATTATGAGGGCATTATTGGACTCAAAATAGATTATTCTGGATTGGAAAAGTGCCAACATATCATCAATACACAAAGGCAGTTCTAAGAGTGAAGTTGGTAACTACAGATCAGTTAGTCTGACTTCAGCAGTAGGGGAAAGTCTTAGATGCTACGATTAAGATTGTTGTTGTTGTTTTGGTTTTTAGGAGCATTAGCAACTAAGGCCATATTTCTCCGGGAATATGCAGTGGTCATTCCCTGACCTTTCTGCATCCTCCATATTTGGTGGTGACGGGCTCAAACCCCGGTCAAATCAAGAAGCGTGTGCTACACAATGCTGCTCCTTCCCACCACTGGCTACAGAGGCGCCTACGATTAAGAGTGCAATCCAGGGATATTTAGAAAAAAAAATAGCATATTGAAATACAATGAGGTTTTGTTAAGGGAAAATCATGTTTAACTAACCTAGTACTTTATAGTAGAATTTTGATAATTAGCATTAG
The DNA here is from genome assembly GCF_048544385.1 of Mastigoproctus giganteus. NCBI lineage: Eukaryota > Metazoa > Arthropoda > Arachnida > Uropygi > Thelyphonidae > Mastigoproctus > Mastigoproctus giganteus. The sequence goes on along the minus strand of NC_143586.1, from coordinate 91,803,304 downwards.
TTGAGACATGTGATGCAAGAAAGCAAGCTTATACAGCATCAGCCAAAAAAAAACAAAAAAAAAAAAAACTTTCCCATTTCACCCATCCCGTCACCCCAAATGTTTGTCTAGTTCAACCTTAAATTTATTTAAGCTATCAACTTCCACAACAACAAATGGAAGTCTGTTCCAGCAATCAACTACCTGTTGGCTAAAAGCAAACTTCCACATATCTATTCTACAACTGTCTTTCCTCAATTTGAATCTATGCCCCCTCAGGTTCTTAGTCTGAGCAAGTGGAAATATCCCATCAGCATTGAGCCTGCTCAAACTATTCAAGGCCTTACACACCTCAATCAGATCACCTCACAGGTGCCTAGTCTCCAGATGCTGCAACTTGCAGAACTTAAGCCTTTCTGCATAAGCACATCCCTTTGTTCCTTTCACTAGTCTTGTTGTCCTTCTCTGTACTCATTCTAGCAACTCTACATCCTTCCTAAAATGAGGCCTCCAGACCTGTATACAGTACTCAAGGTGTGGCCTGACCATTGCCTTATACAAAGGGATAATTATCTCCTTGTCTCTGCTTGCAAAATTCCTACATATCATTGCCAAAACTCTATGACCTGCTCTGGCAATCCGTCTGCACTGCTCACAGAACTTCATATCTGACTGCACAATTACCCCCAGGTCTTTTTTATTCTCCACCTCCCTGAGTGTAATATCACAGAGTTCGTACATTTCTCTTGGGTTACTGCTACCCATATGCAGTACTTTGCATTTGTCAATATTAAAGCTATTTTTACACAGTTACTCATGAGTAGGAGTAAGGAACAATTTCAACATAATTTATTTGGATGTTTGCAAAGCATTTTACTCAGTCCCTCATGAGTGGTTACTGTATAAGCTGGAACATGTTGGGATTACCAGAAAGATTCTAAGATGGAATGCGGGGTGGATTCATGGTAGAAGGCAGAGGATTGTAATAAATGGTTATTCTTCAGATTAGTGTAATGCCTGAAGTGGAGTCCTCCAAGGTTCGGTTCTTGGACCAATATTGTTTCTGATTTTCATAAACAATTGACAAAGGAATAAAAGGTGTGATGTCAGAATTTGCAGATGATGTAAAGATTTGTAGAATTGTTAATGACCAGTGCCAAGCATCACTCCTTCAGGATGACTTGAACAGGCTTCAAGAATGGTCAGAAAGTTCCAACTATGTTTTAAAGCAGCAAGGTCTTACACTTGAGAAATAGCAATCTGGAAAAAAAAAATGATACTGACACAATGGGGTTGAATTAAAAACTGCAGAGGAAGAGTAACTCCCATACCTGGGAGTTACGATATGGGCAGATGAAGTTTTTGGAACAGTGAAAAATCAGGTGGCAAGGAAAGCCCATGGTGTCCTATCGACGATTTATCGAACATATCCTGTAGAGATGGGGAGGTCATAATCCCACTGTATAAGGCAATTGTTAGGCAGCATTTCAAATACAGTGTCCAAGTATACAATGATCATCTAAATAAAGACACTGAGGTCTTGAAAGAGTCCAAAAAAGGGCAACTGTTCAAGGCTTAGAACTAAATGGATGTCATATGAACTGTTGAGACATGTGCTGGAGAAGAAAAATGCATGGGATGTATAAAATATCAGTTATACAGAAGCCTATGATAGACATAAAGCAGTCTGCAACAAAGTCACAAAGGAGGTTAGATAAGCCAAGGCAGATTATGAGAAGTCTCTGGCAAAGAAAAATAGCAAAGACATCTGTGCTTTGACAGTAAAAGGAAGGGGATGAATCACATTGGGCCACTTGATGTTTATGGGTTAACAGTTGATGAACCTGCTGAGGTTACTGAGAGGTGAATAGGTATTTTGCAATATACATTCACATATGAGGATTCTTTAGGGAAGGGGATGCCAAAAGTTTATCACACTCTAACAGCAGTAAGTTGAATGATTTTGTGATAACTGAGAGGAAATAGGCAGAGAAATTGTTGAAGTTAAAACATCAAAAAGGCACCTGGAGTGGATGGGATCTATCCAATTATATTAAGGGAGGTAGCAAAGGAAGTAAGCACAAACCCTTAGCCATAATTATGGGATCATCCTTGGAATTGGTGGAGGTACTTGTGGGCTGTAGATGTGTGAGTGTATCTCCAATTCACAAAGGGGATCAAAAGCTGACACAAGTAATTATAGACCTGTTAGTTTAATTTCTGTTTCAGGAAAAAATAATGGAGTCACTGGTAAAAGAAGTAATAAAGGATCATCTAGACATGGCCACAGTTATGCTTCAGACACAGCATGGATTTGTTAAGGGGAAATCTTGCTTGATCAATTTGATTGGATACTACGATGTGATCACAAAGGAACTGGATACAAAAAATAATTTTGATATTATATACTTATATTTCAGGAAAGCTTTTGATACTATTGCACATAACAGACTGCTAGACAAATTGTAATGTGGCAGTAAAGGAAAGTTGCTGCTGTGATGGCTAGAGATGGCTGAGTGGGAGAAGACAAATAGCGGTTATGAATGAACACTGCTCTTTGTCGACTAATGTTGTTAGCGGAGTCCTACAGGGTTCTGTGCTGGGCCCATCATTGCTTTCTGTATTTATTAATGATACTGATAACGGTATATCAGGCTTAATGTCTAATTCTGCAGATGGCAGGGTAGTTAACAACAGTAACTGCTGCAACAAACTCTAGAAAAATTTGGCAGATGGGCTGAAAAATGACAATTCAAGTTTAACATTGACAAATGCTAGGTACTGCATATGGGTAGCAGTAATCCCAGAATAATGTATCGACTGTGAGGTACTATGCTCAAGGTAGTGGAAGGTAGTGGAAAAGGACCTGTGGAACAGGTACAGAGAAGGGCAATGAGATCAGTGAGAGGAACAAAGGTGTGCTCTTACCAAGAAAGGCTTCAATTCTGCAAATTGCAGCATCTGTGAAGTGATCTGACTGAGGTGTTTAAGGCTTTGAATGGGTTGAGCGAATTCATTGCTGATGGGATTCTTCCTCTTGCTCAGAAGCTAAGCACATAAAGGGGGCATAAATTCAAATTGAAGAAGGATGATTGCAGAACGGATGTGCAGAAGTTTGCCTTCAGCCAACAGGTGGTTAATTTCTGGAACAAGTTTCAATCCATCATTGTGGAAGTGGATAGTTTGAATAAATTTAAGGAAGAACTAGATAAACTATTGGAGGGGATGGGTTGGTGAAATGGGATGTTTTTTTTGACTGACGCTGTATAAGCTTGCTTTCTTGCATCATTTATCACTATTAATATTAACTCATATAATGAAATCAGCAACTATATGAGGAAAGACTTTGATTATACAGGCTACAAAGTTTGGCAACCAGGCACCTTAGAGATGACCTGATTGAGGTTTATAAGGCTCTGAGAAGATTAAGTAAAGCAAAAGAGGGCAGAACTTTCACAGTTATAAAGAATTCCAGAATGAGGGGTCATAAAATTCAAATTACCATACGAGCAGTGTCACAAATACTGTATGTCAAGAAAACTGGTGCAAGCTTAGTTATTTTTTACATAGTTATGTTGCCAAATTCATTTATATGATATATATGCTGGAACTTTTATCTTTAGATCTCACATGGTGTGCCTATGTAAGCTTGTTAATGGAATATGAAGTTTAAAAGAGCAACTTTCTATGAATAATAGTAGTTACTAATGTTTTTTTTTGAGAATGGGGTTTATATTGAAACATTTGAACTAAGGATGGGTCATAGTTAGTTAGTTAGTTATTTGGTTTTTAGGAGCATTAGCAACTAAGGCCATATTGCTCTGGGAAATGCAGTGGTCATTCCCTGACCTTTCCGCATTTGGTGGTGACAGGTTCAAACCCCGGTCGGATGGGTCATACAGACCCATCTGGAGTCTGGGCTCTGACGGGTCACAGCAGATCTCTTCAAGTGATGTTGCCACTTGTGAACACTGTTGCTCTTGCATACTAAAGGGACCTCTCTAGGACATGGATCTTCAAAATCGAGGCTTGCTCGAAATTCAAAGCAATTTATGTTACAAGTCCAAGATGCTAATTTTTGGTGGAGAATCTATGCTAATTATTCAAAGAATATCTTTTTAGGCATCATGAACAGTTTTTGCCTGTGTTCATCCTCTTGTGAGCCCATGTGTTAATAGCAGTGATATACTAATTTATATCTGTCATTTGAAAAAAAGGTTTAAATTAGAGTTAGTGGGGGATTATGTGGAACAACTTTTCCAGATTCTTTAACAAGATGTCAGGAATATGCTGTTTTGTTGTATACTGTTTTATTATTATGATCATTATACAGGGTGATTCACTACCAGTGCGACAAACTTGCAGGAGGTGTAGGGGACACAAAGACGAATCGGAATCACATAGCATTGCAGGGTCTGAAATGCCTTCGTCATGCGGTAGAGGACGTTGAACGGGAGGTCGCGTGAACAGTGATCCCGCTGGAAGTCAGCATTTGCGAACCGTTTCTGTTGAAGAAACCAAGTAGCAAAAGTCCTCCGGAGTGGATAATCTGCAGGCTCCAATGATTGGACACGTTGCAGATGGTATGAACTCATTTGGTTTGTTGACGGTATCCTCCATACAGTGGATTGGGAAATACCCAATCGTTGGCCTATCGCTCAAGTACTCTTACTCGGATTGCCTTCTGCAAGATGTAGGACATTCTCCTCATTGTCTGGCATCCTCGTTGTTCGCTCTCGATTCATGGTACCTCTCGTGAAACAACCAGTCTCACGTCACCTTCTGTGCACACGTGCGAAAATCGTATGATGAGGAGCACGCCTGTGCGGGAAATGTTCCTGGTACAAGCGCAGAGCGGTGCGCCCGTTACAGTCCGCAGCTCCATACGTGAGGTGCATGTCGGCCAGTTCAACGTTTGAATACTTGTCCATCCTACTGCCTTGGGAACCAGTTCGCAAATGCTGACTTCCAGCGGAATCGCTGTTCACGCGGCCTCCTGTTCAACGTCCTCTACCGCATGATGAAGGCATTTCGGACCCTGCAATGCTATGTGATTCCGATTTGTCTTTGTGCCCCCTACACCTCCTGCAAGTTTGTCACCCTGTGAATCACCCTGTATAACATACACTACAGACAAAATAAGATCCTATTTAATTTATTTCCCACAATTTAACTTGTTTCTCCAGAAAAGCATAATAATTAGAGTTCCATTATACTTGCATGCAAATCATTTATTTAATGAATTAAAAGGACACAAAGACATACTTTTCAACGTCAGAATAAATTGAGAAACTTTTAAAATTATATTTTAAGCAAGGCTGGGAACATTAATTAATAAAAACATGAGCTAACTAGCAAAAGCAACTATACTACAAGAAATAGATGGTTGGATTTCAGTTTTAATTGTGCAAAAACGACTAAAGCTATAATGAGCCAGGACAAAATTGAATTTCGAAAAATAAATAAATAAAATAAAAAAACAATAAAAAAAATGATTTTGGTAATCTTTTAAATAGTTTACCTCATTAAAAAGTTATATGTACAGAAATAAATAAAGGACAGTATAAGAATAAAAATAAACTGTCTATTTTATATAGGGGTAAAAAGATTAATAGCTTGTAAAAACTTAAAAACTGCTAACAAACAGTAATTATCAGATGAAATCTGACTGAGTGTATGTGGCTCAAATCAAGTGGTTAAGTGGTAAAACATGCATTTCTAAAATTGGCACATTTAGTTAAAACATGCTTGTCAGATAAAATGGTATCACACTGCTCACGCAGAGGAGGGTCATCAGCCCTCATCAGAAAGGAATGTTTCAGATGACTAATATGTCCTATGCAGAGCTGAGAAGAACAACTTCCTATTTATGATTCCTGCACAGGTTTCAATCACATGACTGCCATGTTTCAATCACAGGCTTAACCTGATATAGTCTGTTTGTCACCTGCCCATGCCATGAACCTTCCCATTGCAAATAAGTGGATTCCGGTTATTTGGGCCACCAGTTAATCGGGGCAGCCATTTATTTGGGACAAATCTTAAAGAACAGAACCCAATCGAGAAAATAGCCAGAGCTTACTTCGCTTAATTGGGACAACATGGCATTTAATCGGGGCAGGAGACCGCAGCATTTGAGATTACCCTACAATTGTCTCCGACTATACCATGTGGTTCGGTCAGATTTCTGGAGGTCACAATCATAAAACAATAAAAACAATTAACAGTCTCCTGTTTATTGAGCTTTTCTGTTAGTGCATTCTATTATAAATGGACAGTAAACTTGACATTGAATTTGCGATAATACCAACAGCTGGAATTCTGTGGGTTGTTATGGTGAAATGTGTTTACAATTCCGTGAAATCTTCAATCATATAAAAAAATTAATTTTCAGAATCTTCTCTTCATTCCTATTTTTTAAGCTTCATAACTTGTTACTCCATTCTCACTTGCGTATATTGCATTATTTGCAATTTGTGTGTGCCATGTTCTTTGTTATTGATTGCTTATCTTTTTTACTGTTTTCAATTTTAACCCCCACCCACAAATGTCAGTGAACAGAATGTAAACTAGTTAGTATGTACATATTACAGTACGTATTAATTAAGTTATGCATGTAAGCATAAATTTATTTTTATTTTGCTAACCTGCGAAAAATATTCTTCCGATTTTCACGTATCATTTAATTTTTTAATTGGTAAGGTAATAAAGTGTAAATTTGTACTTAATACATCCTTACTTTTATAGCTTGTGGATAACATTCATCCTATTTTCGCTAATTAGAATCACTGTTTAATAGAATTAAAATTCAATTCACAAACGTGATCGCAATGACCGGCACTTACTACATATCATGTAGAGAATGGTACTTTACTATGGTGAGTCCATCGTAACGTGATTTGATCATACAGAAAATCAATTGTAAAGCTGTATTTTTAACTATTTACATGAAACTTTGCATAACTGGGGCAGCCGCTTAATCGGGCCAAAATGCACTAGTCTCGATGTGTCCCAAATAACCAGAATCGACTGCATACATATTATTATAGATTATATGTCTGTATAGGTGACTGATAGGTCAAGATTTTTAGTGAAAGCTGCAGTATCAGCCAACTTTTTTCTGCTAATCCTGATGTGGCTGGGAATCCACATTAGCAGAAACAGAAGCATATATCGAATCCACCTTCACAGAGAGAGCTGTTATGTTATGTTATGTTATGTTATGTTATTTGGTTTTTAGGAGCATTAGCAACTAAGGCCATATTGCTCCGGGAAATGCGGTGGTCATTCCCTGACCTTTCCACATCCTCCATATTTGGTGGTGACGGGCTCGAACCCCGGTCTAATCAAGAAGCGTGTGCTACGCACTGCTGCTCCTTCCCACCTGGCTACAGAGGCGCCACAGAGAGAGCATATCATCTACTGAACCTGGGACAGGATTAGATGAGTAGTGTATTTTGTCATAGTCTGTAGTGCACTCAAAGAATCTGTGTATATAATAAACCATTGGCATTAGCGAGTTCTATTCCAAGCCTAACTCTATAGCATGCAGCTCTGCAGTATAAATGCTGCATTCAGAGAATAGTAGATTCATAGAGAATCTACTCTATCTGAGTAGATTCTCTGAATGCAGCAAACTCTGAATGCTGCATTCAGAGAATCTACTCAGATAGAGTATTGCCTGAAAAGACAACAGCAGATGCCACACATGATTCCGACTTCAAGCCAAACTGACAAGAAGTCAGAATGTTCAGCTCTGTGTGCTAAAATGAGCTGATGGTCTACTGAAAGAAGAAAGAATTTTTTTTACTTTTAGGTAACGAGACAAACAGATATTTTTTCTGTTTGTCTCATTACCTAATGAGATAAAAAGAATGAGATAAATTTTTCTTTTCCAATGCTTCTCAGTAGTATTCCTATTCATCTGTTGTTTATTTCTTTTGTCCCATATTGGAAGTCTCATATGAATCTCTAAAAATTAAAGCATCAACATCCACAGTTAAAAATTAATGACTGTACCAGAAACTTAGCAAGCTTACGCTAAACATCATTCTGGCAAGAAGGCAGATAAAGAGTTGGTGACAAGTTCTGATATGCTTTTATTGTGCATTCCCATTAACTTATATTGTCAGTTAAGTTTCTCAATGACAGCTACTGAAAAACTAAAAACCTGTTTTTGACATGTTCATACCTTACAGAAGTATATTTTAATGAGTGAAAAGTTTCTTTTTCTTGTTTTTTTTGTTCTATATTATGTCCATTAATTATAAAAATTATACATTGAAAAACTGAAAAAAAACTTACTATTCCTTTGAAGGAATTTTAAGGTGTCATCAAATCCTTGTTGGCATATTTTACTTAAAATTTCAGGCTGAGGAGGAAACAGAATACGGGCAAAACGATAGATATTTGCAGGGGTTATCTGAAACAAAACAACTATTTTAAGCTTTTGATATGTAAAATATTATAATATTATTTAGTTCGCATTTGGTTTCATTAGTGTAAATATAAATAAATATCTTTTGCTTGATATTCATATATCTAACTGCATTAGATATACTGAGAATATTTAACTAAAACTTAAATTCTCTACTTTAACTATCTTGGCTTCCTTAAGTTAGAGCCTATGATAAGAATTAAAATGATAGTCTCAAAGTTACACATTGCTGAAATCTATCTTGGCTATCTTAAGTTAGAGCCTATGATAAGAATTAAAATGATAGTCTCAAAGTTACACATTGCTGAAATTTGAAAATGATTTTTTCCAAAGATTTTAATCAGCAAGAAATATGAATTCAGTAGTGGCAAATGATGCAAGAAATCAAGTTCATAGAGCATCAACCAAAAAAAAAAAACTCTTGCTTCACCTATTCATTCCCTCCAATAGTTTGTCTAGTTCTTCCTTGAATTTATTTAAGCTATCAACTTGCACAACAACAGATGGAAGTTTGTTCAAGCAATCAACAACCTGCTAGCTAACGGCAAACTTCTGCACATGTATTCTTCAACTGTCCTTGCTCAGTTTGAATTTGTGATCCCTCCTGTGTGTGGTCTGAGCAAGGGGAAGAATCCCATCAGCACTGATTTCTTTTTCAATCCATTTAAAGCCTTAAACACCTCAATCACATCATCTCACATGTGCCTAGTCTCTAGATGCTGCAATTTGCAGAATTGAAGCCTTTCTTGGTAACAGTACTCCTTTGTTTCAATCACCAATTTTCATTGTCCTTCTCTATACTTGTTCCAGCAGCTGCACATTCTTCCTAAAATAAGGCCTCCAGTCCTGTATGCAGTACTCAAGATGTGGTCTGACCATTGCCTTATACAATGGGAAAATCACATCCTTATCCCTGCTAGAAAAATTTCTATATATTATTGAAAAAACCCCATAAGCTGTCCTTGCAACAAGCTGCCAGGACAGTTTAAGGGGTTTTGTCAATAATACATAAGAATTTTTCACTTCCCACTACACTGAGTGTAGTACCACACAGTTGATACATCACTGCCACCCATATGCAGTACTTTGCATTCATTAATGTTTAAATTTCAATTGCCATTTCTCAGCTCATCTGCCTAACTTTTCTATATTCTGTTGCAGTAGCATATTTTCATTATTGTCATTAACAGAGAAGGGCAACAAGATTGGTGAGGGGAATGAAAGGATGGTCTTGCCAAGAAAGGCTTAAGTTCTGCAAATTGCAGCGTCTGGAGACTATGCACCTGTGAGGTGATCTGATTGAGGTGCATAGGGCTTTGAATGGGTTGAGCAGGCTCAATTCTGATGGGATTATTCCTCTTGCTCAGATTACGATTTTCCTCAATTTGAATTTATGTACCTCAGGGCACATAAATTCAAATTGAGGAAAGACAGTTACAGAATAGATGTGCGGAAATTTGCCTTTAGCCATTGGATAGTTGATTGCTGGAACAAACTTCCATCTGTCATTGTGGAAGTTGATAGCTTAAATAAATTCACGGAGGAACTGGACAAATGTTTAGAGGGAATGGATGTGTGAAATGGGGTTTTTTTTGGCTGATGCTACATAAGCTTGCTTTCTTGCATTGCATGCCTCTACTACTACTACTTAACCACCCTACCAAACTTTGTATCATCTGCAAACTTGGACATTAAGCCTGATATGTCTTCATCAATATCATTGATAAATAGAGAAAACAACAATGGGCCAACACTGAACTCTGGGGGACTTCATTAACAACATTAGTTCACAAAGAGCAATGTCCATTGATTACCACTATATGTTTTCTCCCACTCAACCATCCCTTTATCCATGGCAGTAACTTTCCCTTACTGCCACACTACTCCAATTTGTCCAGCAGTCTGTTATGTGCAATGGTATCAAAAGCTTTCCTGAAATCTAAGTATATAATATCAAAATTATTTTTTGTATCCAGTTCCTTTGTGATCACATCATAGTATCCAATCAAATTGGTCAAACAAGATTTCCCCTTAACAAGCCCATGCTATGTCTGGAGCATAGCTGCAGCCTTGTCTAGATGATCCTGTATTACTCCTTTTACCAGTGACTCCATTATTTTCCCTGGAGCAGATGTTAAACTATCAGGTCTGTAATTACTTTTGATCCCCTCTTTGTGAATTGTGGATACATTTGCACATCTCCAGTCTGCAGGGACCTCCCCTAAATTCAAGGATGCTCTCATAATTATGACTAAGGGTTTGCTTATTTCTTTCTCTGCCTCCCTTAATATAATTGGATAGTCCCATCCATCCCAGGTGCCTTGCTTATGTTACATTACAACAATTTCTCTTCCACTTTCCTCTAAGTTATTCCAAAATCATTTAGCTCCCTATTAGAGTTTAAGAAACTGGCATCTCCATCCTTAAAGAATTCTTCATGTGTGAATGTAAATGCAAAATACTCATTCAGTTTATCAGCAACTTGAGCAGTATCATCAACAGTTGAACCATCAGTATTGAGTGGACCAATCTGATTCGTCCCCTTTCTTCTAATGCTTACATAAGTAAAGAAGTCTTTGCTGTTTTTCATTGCATCTTTTACCAAAGATTTTTTTGTAATCTGCCTTCACTTGCTTGACCTCCTTTCTGACTTAATAACAGACTCATTTATATCTACCATAGACTCATTTATATCTACCATTGTGCATTGCCCAATAATTTATATGCATCCCATGCATTTTTCTTCTCTGCTATGAGTTTCATCAGTTCATCTGATATCCATTTAGGTATATACCTTGAAGAATATTTCTTAATTGATATGAAAGGCCTAGTACTAATAATAATTAATACTAGGCCTTTAGATGAGCATTAGTATTAATAATAATTAATACTAATGGATTGAGCAGGCTCAATTGTGATGGGATTCTTCCTCTTGCTCAGATTATGAATCTCAGGGCCCATAAATTCAAACTGAATAAATTAAACATATAATAATATGTTGCAATCCAGTTTCATATAGTGACAGAGAAGGGTAGATTGTGGTATATTTTAACCTTAGTTTCTCAGAGTTTCTGAACCATTCACAGTTCCCATTGGAATTTGAGCACTCCTTAAATAATACTAATAACAAAAGTTGTTCTCATTAGATTACTTAAGGCAGTGCACATATTCCAATGGGAACTGTGAAAGGTTCAGAAACTCTGAGAAACTAAGGTTAAAATATACCACAGTCTACCCTTCTCTGTCACTATATGAAACTGGATTGCAACATATTATTATATGCTTAATTTATACAAACCAATATACAGTTGTGCCCCTGTATCCACTGATTCAATTGCCTGCAGTTAACCACGTAAAAAAAACGAAAAACTTACTACTCGCATGTCCAATACGATGCTTCCCTTTATTTTTTACAATGTCACGTATGGTTTGGTCACCAACATTATAATGGTTCTTTAGAGATTTAACGGATGCACTGTTTTCAAACTTTTGAATTTTTGAATAATTTCAAGTTTTTGTTTAATTTGAAAGCACAACTCTTGCGTTTGCCAATCATTTTCGCGATTTTTAAACAACAAAAAAAAAAAATAATATATATATATATATAGTTACTATAAAAAATTTGACATCTCTGACAAATTTATAACAAAACAAAATTTGTCCTTTTGGTGCGATGGAACACAACAATCAATGCAACACACTAAATCAAACTAAACATTTGGTCTCTCTTTTTTTTTTTTTTTTTTTTTTGAGTGGTAGGTACACTAATCTCCCAATTTCAACTTACACTTATGACTTGCCGCTTATTTATGACTTGCAAAACATCTGTTTATGCCTATTCTAGTTATTACTTGAATTTTATGATTTCTGGTTGATTTTTTTTTTTTTTTTTTTAATTTGGAGTCTTGAAGTGTCCCAGTTAATCCAATCCTGGTAAATCGAGAGTCTGCTGTACTTCATTATTATCATATTTAACGTTGGTAATGTCTTACTGTATGTTTAATTTATCAATTAAACTTTATTATACGTATGTATGTACAAGAAAATCACGTTACATATGGGGTCAGCAGGTGCTCGCTTATATCTGCGGTTTCAGCCATCCACGGTAGATCTTGGAACATATCGCCACGGATATGGGGAGGTCTTACTGTATTTGCAATAAAACTTTACACAACAGAAAAATAAGAGCAATGCTGTAAGGTAGACTGGAACTTCAAGAAATAATTGGTTGTATAAATTAAATGTGGAGGTGTTCAAAAGTACTTGGGCACCATCATATTTGAAAAACAAGAGCCTTTACCTATAAACTAATAAGTTGTAGGTCTTCCTGTGGTCCCAATGATGCCATTGATCCAGTGAAACACTTTCAGTAGTCCACTGTAACAGGCAGGAGTGTGAGTCTTGTCCGGAGGAGGGGAGGCTGTATACCAAACAGGATGTTAAAGTAGAGAAAAAGAGAATGTTGTCAGAACTGATGCAAGTATGGCAGATGAGGTGGGAAACATCCAAAAAAGGAAGAATTACTTATGTTTCTACCTAAAGTGAATATTATAAAAGTAAGAAAGAAAGTCTGGAAGCAGTTCAGAGTATAAGTGGCCTTCCTTCTTATTGAGCATGGGCTCGCAAAGAGACTGTATGAGTTGAGTCTTGTGAGAGATCAGAACTGCACTTGTGGAGAGCAGGAAACATCAGAACATATTTTGTTTTCTTGCAGCCAGTATGTTGATCTTAGGAATCAACTAGAATTATTATTGGGTGGCCTTGAGCAGAATATGTTATGGACCATGTTTGTGGAGAAGTGCAGATTTTGTTATTTTAATGAGTTATTTTAAATACACGCCGTGTTTAAAAGAAGAAAGTGTATCAAAGCTGGATGGTAGAGCCCACCTCCCAATGGCAGGGATGGAAACCAGGTCCACTGGGATAGGCGAGGTTAACAATTAACCTAACGTCTATCTCGCTTGGCTTGGGCCAAGCGGCATAAGAGCTCTAGTATATTATATTTTGAGTTATTTTAGTTGTGTTGAATTGTTAAATTGAAAGTTTAGAGTTCTAATAGCCAAGTTTAAGTGGCGTTAACCACTATGCCAAATATAACTTGACTGTGTTCAAGAATGGAGACCGCACCTAAAGAAAGATATCGAACTTCTTGAAAGGGTGCAAAGACGGGTCACTTGCCTGGTGAGATCGGAAAAATGGCGTCCTTATGAAGAAAGACTTCGAATATGTGGGTTGCAGAGTTTGGAAACTAGACACCTTAGAGGAGATTTGATTGAGGTGTTTATGGCTCTGAGAGGCATCAGTAAAATGAATGAGGACGAAATTTTCAAGATTATAATTGATGCTAGAACTAGGGGACATAAATTCAAGTTACGGGGAGAAATTTTTATATTGGACTGCAGGAAGTTTTATTTTAGCCAGCGAGTTATAAATTACTGGAATAAGTTGCCTACGTGGGTGGTAGAGGCTGACAGTTTGGGGAAATTCAAAGGTCATCTGGATAGTACCTTCGGGTCAGGGAAGCACATAGGATGATAGGTTTAATTTCCTTTTTTTTTTATTAATTATTATTATTTATTTATTATTATTTTTTTAACATTGTTTTGTTCGGTATTTTTTTTATGGTTGGTGCAGCATAAGCCATAGGCTTTCTTGCACCATGCGGCCATTACTAATACTAATAAGCCTAGGCTTGAGCGGTACCTAATGGCACTTTGAATGAATGTAACAGGCAAGGGGAATTTGTGTACATTCCTCCATCAGTGCAGTCTCCAGTTGAGCTGTAGAATAGAAAAATATTGGCCATACCCTGGTCTGGCATTCCATTTCATCTCAAAAGGCATTCAATTGGATTTAGGCCTAGACTTTGGAAGGTATTCAGACTTAGTTTTCCTCAAACCAGATTTTTACACTGTTCACTTTGGAGTGTTGTTATGCTGGAACATGGGGAGGGGGAACTAAATGGTCCCAGATGAGCAAGACTTGGCAAAGATGGATTTGGCACTACAACCATGATAAGTAGCCCACACCATGATGCTGCTTTCTTTGCACTTCATTGTGGGCACAATATGTTGTTATAGGTGATACTCCCATGCATTCTCTAAGCTTATATTCGAACATATAATGTGATTACTTTATTGGGCAGGACCTGTTTCTGCTATTCCATGAAAACCCATGCAATGCAATTCTCTACAGAAGCGTGTCTGTAGAGACAGAAGCATGTCTCGGGAGTGTCTGTACTTACTTACACACTCCTGAGAACATCTGGAGTTCTAATGTAATGTTTTTCCAAAGACATCACTCTTAGTTCACATTCACTGCTTTCTTCAGGGGTTGGTAATTCCTATCAGTCTCTGTTTCTCTCTCACATCACTATCCAAGGCGCCTCCGTAGCCAGGTGGGAAGGAGCAGCAGTGCGTAGCGCACGCTTCTTGATTAGACCGGGGTTCGAGCCCGTCACCACCAAATACGGAGGATGCGGAAAGGTCAAGGAATGACCACCGCATATCCCGGAGCAATATGGCCTTAGTTGCTAATGCTCCTAAAAAAAAAAAAAAAAAAAAAAAAAAACCAAAAAAAAACATCACTATCCTCATTCGTCCACTATTACCCTACACTGGCTATGGCTTACTTTGAGATTTAAATATGTGAATGTCATTCACCAGAAATTTTCTTTGAAATTCATAAGCGTTATGCTATGACTCATTCTACTTGTTTGTATTATACAGTAAACCCCCGCTATTCGCGGCGGTTACATTCCTGAGAAATGCCGTGAATACTGAGTTATGGCTCCCATAGTAATAAAGGTATGAAATACAGTATATAAGAAAAACTAGTCTAAAATTGTGTCTATGTATGTGTTATATGTACCTTCATAATATGACTATGTACATAGACAGTACATAGTGAAATGCAAGCATATGGCATTGAAATGAAAATAAGAAACAATTTAATATTAAATGTAATATTTATTAGAAATTTCAAACAAATCTTTCAAACCAGCGTCTTTGCTAGCTAAAAAAACTTATCCCACCAGAGCTATCACCAGTTTCGCTAAAGTGTTGATAAACGAGTCTTGCCTTTTCACGAATGATAAGTGAATTTAATGGAATTTTATTCTGAGTTCGGTCTTTTATCCACAGATTTAAAGCTTTTACCGTTTTTTCTAATTTAACATCACGAGTTACAGAGCAAATTTTTGAAGCAATTAGCACGTTTTCACGGACACTACGGCGGATTTTTTCTTCCGATTTTTTGATTGATCGTACCGTTGACTCATTGATTTTATAATGCTTTGCCACTGAGGAGACACTTTCACCATTAGAAATTTTGTCTAATAACTCAATTTTATTCGCTAATGTATCACCTTCTTTGATCTTTTCACATTTCCCTTGTTTTTCGTAGCCATATTTTTGTACGGGTTAGAAAGAACTTGTCCACAATAAAGTCACTTTCTTCCGTTAACACACTCGAAAAAGTCTGTTTTACACTGCAAAATGGTAGATTTATCACTTTTGTAAGCATATCAATTTATAAATTGATAAATTTATTCAATTTATAAGCATATAAATTAAAAGCAAACAACGAAACCTTCCATGACAAGCACATAACACACAATCAACAAGGATTAGCGAGAAACATCCACGCCAGGATTTTGTCACCCCTCTCCCCCCACCCACTGAGCGCTGTTTTGACCGGGAAAGATAATTTTAGCCACGCCCATGTTTTTTTATGGCGGAAAATGTTCACGGCACTTTAAAATTCACATTTTTTTAGGTTTCATTTTATATTAAATCAGTGACCGCGAATACGCGAAACCGCGAATAGCGGGGGTTTACTGTATATGCTACTACATACAATTTTGAAACTTTTATCAAGGAAAAGTAGTATTTAATATATTTAATCAATAATTAGATATGTTATCGATTTTCAATTGTATCCTACCAGTTATTGCTATTCATGGAGGTTGGCAAATGTTCACTACTTTTATTTAATTACTTAAAATAATATACTTTATATAATTAATAGCAATTTATATTTTGGCTTAATAACAGCTTAGTAAATTTGGCTAGTTGTATTTTTGCCACTAAACTTGCTGAAATATTGTGGCCTAAGTTGCCCATGTACCATAAAAGACAGGGATGCAGTTGTACTGTAACAGCATGAATTTGTTAAGGGACAATCTTGTCTGATCAATCTAATTGGGTACCATGACACAATAACAAAGAACTGGATGCAAAAAAAATAATTTTGACATCATATACAGGCATACCTCGGTTAACGTTACCTCTGATAACGAAGCTTCGATATAACGAAGTCCGCAATTTCAAGCCCCATTTAACATAAAAAAAATATTCCAGTTTAATCACCTGAAATCTAAACAAACTGAAGAAATTACGGAAACCTTTGGGGCTTCTTGTGGTTGGTTTGAGAAATTTAAAAAACGGGCCAGGATTCATAGTGTAAAATTAACAGAAGCTGCAAATAAGTTTCCAGAAAAACTAAAGGAAATAATTGAACGTGAAAATTTTCCACCAAATTTGGTGTTCAGTGTTGACGAAAGCGGTTTGTTCTGGAAACGGCTACCAACAAAAAGCTTCATTTCTATTGAAGAAAAATGAGCTGCTGGGTTCAAAGCAGCCAAAGACTGTTTAACGTTACTCTTTGGATCAAATGCCTCTGGTGATTATAAATTAAAATTGTTATTAGTTTACCATTCAGAAAATCCGAGGGCATTAAAAGGTAACATAAAAATGAATTTACCTGTAATATGGAAAGCAAATAGAAAAGCGTGGGTTACCAAGGAGTTATTTACTGATTGGTTTGTTAACCACTTTTGTCCTGAAGTAAAACGGTATTGTCAAAAAAACAACTTTGAAGAAAAAGCTCTTTTGTTGTTAGACAATGCTCCAGGACATCATACTGATCTTAACACGTTGGACACATGCATTCCTGTCAAAGTTGTGTTTCTTCCAGCAAACACAACTTCCCTGATTCAACCATTGGATCAGGGAATAATAGCATCATTTAAAGCTTATTATCTGCGTCGAACATTAAGCAATTTAACTGAACTAGAGGATAAAGAGGAAATGACAGTTAAAACTTTTTGGAAAAACTACACCATTAAAAACGCAATTGAAAACATTGATAGTTCTTGGAAATAAGTCACTAAGAAATGCTTAAATGGAGTTTGGCGCAAAATATGGCCAGAAGTTGTACTAGAAGAAGAAAATAACATCCAAGAAATTAGAAATGAAGTTATCCAGATGGCTCAATCGATAGGTTTCGAAAATGTCGATGAAGAGGATGTTAGAAATTTATTGAATGCAGAAGATGATGGTTTTTCAGTGGAAGATTTAGAAAACCTTGTTAGCAACGAAGACAAAGATAATGAAGATGAAGTTAAAGAAGTTCCTGCCAAAAAAGTGTTAACCAAAGATTTAAAAAGGTGCTTAAATGACATTGAAAATGTTTAAAATTTTTTTAGTGAAAATGATCCTGATTTAGGAAGAAGTTTTATTGTTAAGCGATCAGTGTTAAATGCAATAACTCCTATAGGCAATTGTTAAATGAAAGAGAAAAAAAGCATAAGCAATCAACTTTAGACTCATATTTTAAAATGTGATTTCACTTTGTATGTAAGTTGACTGTTTATTTAATAAAACTTTTCTTTGTTCGAAAAAAAAGCTTTTCATTTTCTTTACGTAGGAACGTATCCCTATTCCGGCCATAGTATTTTTACCTCTGAAAACAAAGTTTCGCTTAACGAAGTAATTTCGTGGAACGCATCCTATTCGTTATTCGAGGTATGCCTGTACTTAGATTTCAGAAAAGCTTTTGATACTGTTGTACATAAAATACTGCTATACAAATTGGAACAGTGTGGCATTAAGAGCAAATTGCTGCTATGGATAAAGGAATGATTGAGTGGGAGAAGCCACAGTGATTATCAATGGGCACTGCTCTTCTTAGACTAATGTCATTAGCAGAGTCCCTCAGGGTTCAGTTATTATTATTATTTATTATTATTATTTGGTTTTTAGGGGCATTAGCAACTAAGGCCATATTGCTCCGGTGCGGTGGTCATTCCCTGACCTTTCCGCATGCTCCGTATTTGGTGGTGACGGGCTCGAACCCCCGGTCTAATCAAGAAGCGTGTGCTACGCACTGCTGCTCCTTCCCACCTGGCTACGGAGGCGCCTCAGGGTTCAGTGCTGAGCCCATTGCTTTCTATATATATATATATTAATGATACTGATGAATGCATATCAGACTACAGGAGAAAACACATAGGTTGTCTATTTCCTTTTCTTGTATTATTTATTAGTTATTTATTTTATTTTATTTTTTATCATTATTATTTTTTTATTATTTTTTTTTTTGGATGGTGCAGCATAAGCTTAAGGCTTATGCTGCACCATATGGCCATTACTAATATTAATGTCTAAATTTGCAGCTGATACAAAGGTTGGCAAGTTAGTTAAGCACAGCAATCAGGGTATGTTCTGCAACAAGATCTAGACAAATTAGGCAATGAGCTGAGAAATGGTAGTTGAAGCTTAACACTGACAAATGCAACGAACTGCATATGGGTAGCAGTAATTCCAGCTTAATGCACCAGTGTGTGGTACTACACTCAAGATAGTGGAAAATGAAAAAGAACTGGGGAGTAACTGTGCAGTCGTATATGGATTTCTCTAAGCAATGCAGATAGGCTGCCAGGCCAGTTCATGGGGTTTTGTCAGTGATATATAGGAATGTTT
Source organism: Mastigoproctus giganteus (assembly GCF_048544385.1). Taxonomy (NCBI): domain Eukaryota; kingdom Metazoa; phylum Arthropoda; class Arachnida; order Uropygi; family Thelyphonidae; genus Mastigoproctus; species Mastigoproctus giganteus. Next base: position 91,784,125 of record NC_143586.1, on the reverse strand, counting down.
CTAGCAGGAATAAGTAGGTGATTATCCCATTATATAAGGCAATGGTTAGGCCACATCTTGAGTACTGCATACAGGTCTGGAGGCTTCATTTTAGGAAGGATGCAGATCTGCTGGAACAGGTGCAAAGAGGAGTAACAAGACTGGTAAAGGGAGCAAAAGGGGTGCCCTTACCAAGGCTTCAGTTTTTTAAACTGCAGTGTCTGAAGACTAAGCACCTGTAAGATCTGACTGAGGAGCTTAAAAGCCAAATGGACTAAGAGTAAGCTGAGGGCAGTTGGTTGTTGTTGTTTAATTTTTAGGAGCATTAGCAACTAAGGCCATATTGCTCCAGGAATATGCGGTGGTCATTCCCTGACCTTTCCGCATCCTCCGTATTTGGTGGTGACAGGCTTGAACCCCGGTCTAATCAAGAAGCGTGTGCTATGCACTGCTGCTCCTTCCTGAGGGCAGTTGGAATCCATTCTCTTGCTCAGACTACATACAAGAGGAGGCATAAATTCAAATTGAAGAATGGTTGCAGGTCAGATGTGCAGACATTTTTCTTCAGCCAGAGGGTGGCTTATTGTTGGAATAAACCCCATATCTGGTTAGAAGTGGGTAGTTTTAATAAATTCAAGCATTAACTAGATAAACTGTTATTGCAGATGGACAGATGAAATGGGAAGTGTTAGCTTCTTTTTTTTTTTTTTTTTTTTTTTAGCTGATGCTGTACAAAGGGTACTAGGAAAGTTTTGCAATATGACGCAACAATGAATCACAGGAAGCTGCTTGTTGCTGCATGTTGAGACATGTTCATACGTGCATAGTAGCCGCCGCGCCAAGTCGATGGGCTCAGTTATTCATTAGTAGTGAGAGTGTAAAGTGCTTGCGATGGCATCGTGGTCACGAAATGAGATAAGGACAGTTTTGCGGTATAATTTCGTGCGTGGTTTAACCATAGACCAGTGCTTAGAAGAAATGACTCTTGCACTAGATGATGATTGTCCACATCGTACAACGATATTCAGGTGGTATAGAGAATTCCAAAGGGGAAATTTCACTCTGGAGGATTCTGAGAGGCCGGGAAGGCCACGAACGTCAGTTACGGAGGAAAATGTTACTGCTGTGAGGAAAATGCTTGACGAAAACAGGCGAGTGACCTACCAACAGATAGAGGATACTTTGGGCCTAAATGCACCAGCAATTCGTTCGATTCTGCAAGATCATTTGCACGTGAAGAAACTTTGTTCTCTCTGGGTGCCGCATCAACTGACTGAAGAGCAGATGACACGACGTGTGACTTGGTGCCGGGAGATGTTAAAAAAGTTTGATAAGGGACAATCTCGGTATGTGAACAACATCGTGACAGGTGACGAGACTTGGCTGTACTATTACGATCTGCCGACCAAGGCTCAAAACAAAGTTTGGGTCTTTGATGATGACGACACACCCATAATTGTCAGAAAATCCCGATCTGTAAAGAAGAAAATGAAAGCTGTATTTTTCAAATCGAGTGGAATTGTGGAACGTGTCGTTTTGGACACGCAGAAGACAGTCACGGCTAAGTGGTATACTGAACAATGCCTGCCTAAAGTCATTGGATCTATGAAGAACCTGCGGCCAAAGTCAAGAATGGACACCTGGTACCTCCATCACGATAATGCTCCAGCTCACCGCGCCAAAGCCTGCACCGAATATTTGACCACGGCAGGACTGAAACTTCTCGAGCACCCTCCCTACAGTCCAGACCTTGCTCCCTGCGACTTTGCACTGTTCCCGCATGTGAAAATGAACCTAAAAGGGAGGCGGTTTTCCAGTGATGAGGACCTTCTACGGGCTTGGGACAACGAATGTGCTTTACTCCCTAGTGAAACTTGGCAGAACTGGTTTAAAGATTGGTTTCGGAGGATGGAGAGGTGTATTGAATGTAGAGGAAATTACTTTGAAAAAATTAAATAAACAAAGCTGTATTGCAAAACTTTCCTAGTACCCTTTGTATATGCTTGCTTTCTTGTATAATTTGCTGCTGCTGCTGCTACTACTACTACTAATAATAATAATAATAATAATAAAAATTCAAATCAAATCTATATATTCACATTTATATCTTTATTATCTTGAAGAAGTCTGGAACCAAATATACTAAAGCAGCTTTCTGGGGAAATCATGATTTTCTAAAAGGAATAGGCTAAAGCAGTGTTATGGGTAATCATTAAGCTTTAATCATCATGTAGCAATAAAAAATGATTCACATTATTTTGATAAAGGGAGAGGTGGGCAAATCTGCATGTTTCTTGGGCTGAAAAATATGAAATAATTTATGGGTGAAAAAACTACTCCCTCTGCTTGAGATCAGCTACAGCCCTGACTGAAGAAGCCTTTCAGAATCCCTCCAGCCTCTACTAGAATTCAAACACAGGCCTCTCCAGACAAGTGACAAATATCAAAACCACTGTGCTGACAAGGTGCAAAATAAATATATGGCATCAACCAGCTGCTCACACATACACAGTGTGCATTACTTTTAAGATAACCTTAGTTAAGATAAATCTTGCAAAATTTTTGTTCCATGGGAACAAAAATTTACTGATGTAATTAAAGTCCATGGAGATCATATGTGATATTATTAAAAAAATAATATTTTTTATAACCAGACATTTTTCCGTTTAGTTCATGTTAATACATATTGGAGGAAGGTATTAGTAATGGCCATATGATGCAAGGAAGCCAGCCAAAAAAAAAAAAAAAGTAAAATAATAATAAAATTAAATAAAATAAATAATTAATAAAAGATAAGGAAATGGACAACTTATGTGTTTTCCTCCTCCCATAAGTAACTATCCAGCTGACCTTTGAATTTCCCGAACCTTTCAGCCTCTACCACCCATGTAGGTAACTTATTCCAGTAATTTATAACATGCTGGCTAAATTAAAACTTCCTGCAATCCAGTCTAAACATCTCCCCCCCCCCCGTAACTTGAATTTATGGCCCCTCTTTAGGTGTATATAAATGAACAAGTGCAAGTACACAAACTGATCATTTAATTCACAGAATGGACTTATCTTAATTTTCATTGCTGAGATCTGATGGTGCTCTCTCCTTTTCAAAATAACCTCCAAGTGATGGTAGTACACTTGTACCATCAATGAACCCACTCATTGAAGATCTCCCAGAAGCCATTTCTTGGTAAGTCTGAGAGTAGCTGCTGTGGCCACAAATTCTCAGCCTTCTTTAATGCACCAGTGTATGGTGATGCTGGCATTCTGCAAATTAAATAACCAGCCTGTGTATATTAAAATGTATAAACTGTAATATATATTTCTACAAACTTACTGCAATGCTTGTATTGGATAATTCAATCTGGAGTATATTAAAGGTATTATCTTGTGGACATATATCACTTTCACCAGCAAAAGGAGACACAGTCACTGTATTTTCATCTAAGATTGGAAGGTTATTGCTAAATCCACCATCGATATAACCCTATATACATAAAAAAAATCAAATATAAACTAAATGTAATTATTCTGAACTATTTCAGTAAAGTACAAATTAGAATTTGATATTACAAAGTTACAAAGTTTGTGGAACATCAATTCATTCACTGCTATCACGACAGATGGATATGCAATGCAAAATGGCACTGAGAAATTTAAGCTGATATCAGAAAAAAGTTAACAAATGATACATGTACAGTAGAGTGTCAGTTATCTGGAATAATTAATGAATTAATGTCAGACCTCTTCTGGATAGCCAAATTTTCCAGATAATTGAACACAAGGTAAGATTAAATAAATTCTGTTGTAATGTATTAAGGTAAAAGAAAAAGACTTTAAATAGTGTGAAAAAAAGGAATTTATTTAATTTAAAAAAATAATAATAATAACTTATACATAAAAATTCACACATTTACATATGTATGTATATTCAGATAGGTATTTTACTGCAAATTTTATGTGGAAAAAAATTTGAAAGTACTTTTTAAAAATAATGTTCGATCATTTCTGTTTCTTTGTTGTGACTTTTTTTGCTGCTAAACCTCTTAAGTTTCTTAACAATATCAATTTGATTATATCGTATTCTTCCTGGTTTTCTGCCCATTTCCGTTTCTAATGCTGTAATAGCTTTGCTACTTGCTGGCCCTGGATTTTCTTTGATGGGAACTTCCTCTTCTTCACTATAATCCCCAGAAGTTTCTTCTTCCAAATGAGCACAGACAATGTCTTCAACTGATAACGTTTGAAACCCTTGATTGGGGCATCCGATAAAAGCCATTCATCAAGTCTTTTTAACCACAATCCTCACATCCAAGAATGACAGAAAGAATTTTAACAAATTCTTCCTTCAGGAGTGAGTACAGTTGAATATTTTCACTAGATGTTGTTCCTGGATTGGCCTCTGGCCATTGTTTTTGCCATCTGTACACATGTTAGTTCAGAAACATCATTTCGTACCTCAGATATCATAAAAACTGATTCCAAAATGTTAAAATTTTTATAAAACAAAATAATACCTTCCGAATCTTTGTCGGAAAGAAGCAAATATCATAATAACCTTTTTCTGTAAAACCTTTTAAAAGTCTCAATACGAGGGTTAGTGTCAAACAACCTTAACTACAAAATTGTATTTCATTTTGAGACAACTTTAGTTTTACTTTATACAAATAAAAATGCATATCATATCATAGAACTGTATCTCTCTAGTACTTTACAAGTTAGCTTGGGCTATAAGCACATTTCCGGTAAACCAAGAAAATGTCAAATGACTTTTTCTTGGTTAATTACAAAAACATTTACTACAAAATGATTTTGTAGTTAACATTGTTTGACATTAATAACCTTCGAATAATGCTTTGACACTAATGACTCTTGAATGTTCGACTCTAAAAACCCTCGAATAATGCCTTGGTCTAAAGCAGGGGTGTCAAACTCATTTGGGCTGTGGGCCATTTCCCGTATTAGTGTACCTCACGTGGGCCGCACATGACCTACAAAATCTTGCCATTGCTAAGCCTAAAAACGCCTTTTAATTGCTAAGTAGTTGCTTGTTACTCGCAGCTGAGAATGCACTAATAACTAATGAAAGAAAATAAAAGTCTAAATAAACAACAGAAAAAATAATGAAAAGCAAGTTTATTCCAGATAATACAATATTTCAACGAGGGAATATATACGAAATTAGGTAATCTAGGCCTTTTTGCCAGACACTTGACTCTGTTTGCTTGCAACTAGCTTTGTGAGATTTGGAGTCAAAGATTGAGAAGGCACAATCTTCATTATGGAAGAAAAATTGGAAATGGTTAGCCTTGATCTGTGGGCTGTTTTGTTAGCTTTCATATGCAAAAACAGTTGTTCACATAAATATGTGCTCCCAAAGTAACATAGAATTTGTGCAGCAACCTTTCTTATCTCTGAGTATTTTTTCCCTAAATACAAGTAGATTTTTGGGATCCCAACTTCTCAGTATTTCTCTTTTAAAATCCGAGTCATTCTGCAGATCAATTAGTTCCATTTGTATGGAAATGGGAGATCTCTCAACATTAAAAGAAAAAGGACCCGTGAAAAGAGAAAAATCTTCTTGGTGCTCCTTGAAATCTTTAAAGTGCCTATCAGATTAGTCTTTAATCTTTTCTATTCTGTCACAATATTTTGAAATGGTATAACTTTGATTCTGATTTTTCAACTGTTCACACATAGAAAAGTAAGTCAGAGTACCCTCTTTTGATTTTGCCACACAATCAACCTTTTTTTGAAAACTAGTCAGTGCAGATTGCATGTCTGTTATTAACTGATCTTTCCCTTGATGTTTAGATCATTTAGGTGACCTGTAATATCTACTAGGAAGGCCAGATCTTGTACCCAAGACTGATCCTTCAGAAGCAATACATCCTGACCTTTCATTTCTAGGAACAATATTTCTTCTTCCAAAAGTCAAAAAAAACCTCTTTAATACATTTTGGCAAGACAACCAACGAACCTCTATGTAGTATGGCAGCCTTTCAAATTCCCTCTCCAAGTCCTCAAGAAAGATAGCACTCTCCAAGTCCTTAAGAAGGAGGCAGTGATTCAGTCCTCTTGACCAGATGAATTTTAGTTTTGGCCAGTCTTGAGCACACAGTCCATTTTCAGTATTTTCAAACATAGAACCTGCTGGTAGTCACAGCCACGAGTCTCTTGAGAGGAAGCTTGGATTTCTCCAGAATGCGCCATACTGCATCACAAATGTCTTCCCCAAGTAGTAGTTCCATGGATGGGAATCATTTCCAAAACTCTTCAGTTACTTACAAATTATCATCACAGGCTTGAAAAAACAGTGCAACTTGTGTGGCACAATATCGTTACTTTCGTCAAATGCAACTGAAAAACACTGAAATGTTGCAGATGCTTCCTGCAGTTGTTTACGCAAGTTGTCTGCTATCTCGATTATCCTTTCAACCAATGTGTTTCTTGAAACACTTTCACACTTCCGTGACAGAAATTTTCAGCCACTTTTATCATGCATTCCTTAACCACAGAGCCTTCACTGACAGTTTGGAATGTTTTGCCAGTAAATAACTGATTTTGTAACTGGCTTTTCACTACTGATTCACTGCCTTTGTTAATTTTTGTAATTACATTTTGCTGCCTTTGCAGCGAGTTCTTCATATCCTTTAGTTTTTCTTCTCTTAATTTATCCTCGAAGTGGGAAAATTTTTCTTTGTGAATTGTATCATAGTGTTGTTTAATATTGTACTCTTTGATGACACTAATCGATTCACTGCAAATAATAAACACAATTTTACCTTTTACCTCTGTGCAAAAGTAACTCAATTCTCATCTTTCTTGGAATTGTCTCCCCTCATCAACAACCTTTCTTTTTCTGGCTGGCTTGGAAAGCAACATCGTGCCAGAATTGCGTGTGTATAAGAGTCACAACACAAAACTGTTTGCTTACCGACTTTATTAAATAGAAACGGCCACACAAATATTCGCTTATTTGCATTACGATGACCAACTCGAACAGGATGAAAGACACAGTAAAACTATCTGACAGAGTATGAAACGATCACTTAAATAGGCAATGGAAAATTCTGGAAATGAAATGATCAAAGAAAGCAGTAGACAGCAAAAAAACAGCAAAATTATGATATTAGGGTCATCTGTAAATGATTGCATCTACCCATATATTTATTTTTTCTGTAAATTGCATGTGTTCTCTGGTTGATTTGCCTGTTTTGCTGGATGAAAAAACCTTGTTATCTATGCCCGAGACTGACTAACTCAGCCAAGAGCGAGCTGCAAAAAACCCATTGCGGGCCACATGCAGCCTGCCAGTTTGCCACCCCTGGTCTGAAGGCTGAATAAGAGAAGTCACGTTTGGTGGGAAAAATAAAACTTGAAAATTCGGATCAATGCCATTCTCACATGGATGGGAAGGTGCATTATCTCTAATAGAAGTAAAACTTTACCAGTTTTTTTATTTTTTTGTGGTGTCATTTTTTAACTTCAGAAATTTAAAAAAAAAATTATAAACCAGTCTCAGAAAACAGAAACATCCATCAAGGCATTTTTCTGATTTTTATACAAAACAGGAAAATTAGAAATATTTTTAAATGCTCTTAGTTTTTTTGACTTACTGATAATGAACACAGGCAATTTGTGCATCTCAGTAGCATTTGCACACATAGCAATTGTAACTCACTTTTTTCTCATCTTTAAACCTGGTGCAGACATTTCTACACCTAGGGTTGTAGAAATGCTACTAACCCTAGCTTGTAGAAATGCAGACATTTCTACAAGCTAGGGTTTTCTCGGTAATGTTTTCCATAATAAGCCCGTCTCATCAACATTATAAACGTTTTCTTTCTCGTAATTTGTTATAACTGAAGAAAACTTACTTTTAAAGGATGCCACCAATTCGTTTGCAGAAAGTTTCTCGCCTTGCATATCTAGTTCATGTATACCATGTCTCAATTTTAAGTTTTTCAGCCAACCTGTGCTTGCCTTAAAATCTTCATTACCTCTTAATTTTCAATTAAAATCTAATGATTTTTCACACAACATTGGTCTAGACACTGGCTCACTTGAACTTCACTTCTGAAGGAACCACAAATAAAGTGCACTCTCTCTCTAATGTGGTATTTTCACATCATCCTTTTTTTCCTAGATCCTCCTTCACTATCCATAGTCAACACAAATTCTGATATAGAATTGAAATTTTTCTTGGTGTCGTAAATTGTTAAGTCTCCACATTAAACTCTTTGGCGAGATTTCCTAAATTTTCACCTTTTCTAATTCTATTAATAATTTCCATTTTTTGTTGCAGTGTTAAAACTACAAATTTTCTTTTCGTTGACATTTTATCATAAAAAACTGAGAAAAATAATAAATCGCACATTTTCGGGCTGATATTATTCTTACAGAATCTGGAGCTAAACTAAACATAATATGAAATGAAAAGAACAAAATGTCATGGAAAATTGGGTTCACGGAAGCAAATGAATAAATTCTATCATTCATGATTTCCGAGAAAACCCATAAGTCCTAATCCAGCATTTCACCAGATATGATATAAAAAAACAGACAGAAATACTCTCGTAATATAATAAACATGTCTCAAATACTATCATTAATAAAAAAAGAAGAAAAAAGAGCCTTTCAAATTATTCAGGATAACTGACATTCTACTGTATATCCAAAGCTCTTAAAGTAAAAACTTCAGTTTTATGGAAAAAATTATGTACTTCTACTTGTGTTCTATTATCTAAGAATAGATCCTTCATCTGCAGTTCCAAGTGCCCTAGTTTGGCTATGGCATTGTTTAAAATGCTAGTCATTAGTTGGACAGCACACTGTGCTACACACTGAATATACCTTGTGTAAGGAGTGTTACTCCTCACCTTTTCATATTTCAATACGCTGGCAATTGTGACAATGGCAGAAAAATATGTTAAAAAAAATCAATGTCTATCAAAAGCAATGCAAGAGATGGAACAAATCTTGATATTAATTCCCTGTCTAAGACACACAAATATTTTGCAAAAAAAAAAAAAAAGTGTGAGGGAAATAAAGTCCTGCAGCAGCAGATTGTGAAGTTGTGAAGCTGCGAGATTTCTCCATTGGTTTTCAAAAAACAACCTAAATGCGAAAAAAAACCTACTAGCTACTATAGGCAAACTAAATAATTCTGGAAACTGATGTAATGAACAAGAGAAAATACGAAGACTTCCTTCTTATTTTCTATAAGTAATGCTACTAGCATACTCAAGTACAAAAAATCTACCAAGGTAAATGCTACTTTAACCTTAGTAAAGTAAAAATAACTTGGGTACTCAAATATTTAAAAATGTTATAAAGTTTTTCTTATTTATTAGCTTAACAAATGGGCTCAGCTTACACAAGAAATTACCAGTAACTGGTGTGGTAACCAGTTTGTGCAAAAGGCATTAGCATTAGCAAGTGCACGTGATGCAAGAAAGCAAGCTTATATAGCATCAGCCAAAAAAAAAAAAAAACTTATTTTACTCATTCCCTCGCTCCAAACGTTTGTCAAGTTCTGCCTTGAATCTAGCATTAGCATTTTAGCATTAGTAGAGGCATATGATGCAAGAAAGCAAGCTTATGCAGCATCAGCCAAAAAAAAAAAAAAAAAAAAAACCACTCCCATTTCACCCCTCCGTTCGTTCGAAATACCTGTCCAGCTGAACCTTAAAATTTATTTAGGCTATCTACTTCCACAACAAGGGATGGAAGTCTGTTCCATCAACCAACTACCCGCAGGCTAAAGGCAAATTTCCGCACATCTATCCTACATCTGTCTTTCCTCAATTTGAATTTATGCCCTCTCGGGTGATTATTCTGAGCAGGAGGAAGAATTCCATAAGCATTGAGCATGCTCAAACCATTCAAGGCTTTATACACCTCTATCAGATCACCTCACCGGTGCCTAGTCTCCAGACACTGTAATTTGCAAAACTTAAGCCTTTCTTCATAAGAGCAACCCTTTGTTCCATTCACTAATCTTGTTGCCCTTCTCTGTACTCATTCCAGCAGCTCTACATCCTACTTGAAATGAGGCCTCCAGACCTCTATACAGTACTCTAGGTGTGGCCTGACCATTGCCTTATACAAGGAAATAATCACCTCCTTATCCCTGCTAGAAAAATTGCTGTATATCATTGACAAGACACTCTTGCTGCATGAGCTACTCTTGCAGCACATCTGCACTGCTCAGAGAACTTCATATCTGCCTGCACAATTACCCCCAGGTCCCTTTCATTCTCTACCACTGTCAGTGTAGTAGCACAGAGTTGATACGTTGCTCTACAGTTACTGTTTCCCATATGTAGTATTTTACATTTGTCAATGTTAAACTTCATTTGCCACCTCTCAGCCCATCTGCTCAACCTTTCCCGATCCTGTTGCAGCAGCATAGCATCAGTAGTGTCCTTAACAACCCTGCCAACCTTTGTATCGTCTGCAAACTTGGATATTAAGCTTGATATACCATCATCAATATCATTTATAAATACAAAAAACAATAATGAACCCAACACTGAACCCTGAGGGATTCCACTAATAACATTAGTCCACGATGAGCAGTGTCCATTGATTACCACTCTCTGTCTTCTCCCCCTCAACCATCCCTTTATCCATAGCAGCAATTTGCCTCCAATGCCACACTGCTCCAATTTGTGCAGCAGTCTTCCATGTGCAACAGTATCAAAAGCCTTTCTAAGATCCAAATATATAATATCAAAGTTATTCCCTGCATCCAGTTCTTTTGTGACTGCATCATAGTATCCAATCAAATTGGTCAGGCAAGACTTTCCCTTAACAAAAGCATGCTGTGTGCAAGCTATAACTGAAGTCTTGTCTAGATGATCCTGCAGTGCTTCTTTAACCAGTGCCTCCATTAATTTTCCTGGAACAGAAGTTAAACTCACAGGTCTATAATTACTTGTGTCAGCCTTTGATCCTCCTTTGTGAATTGGGGTCACATTTGCACATCTCCAGTCTATGGGTACCTCCCCTGAGTCCAAAGAAGCTCTCATAATTATGGCTAAGGGCTTGCTTACTTCCTTTGCTGCCTCCTTTAATATAACTGGATAGATCCCATCGACCCCGGGTGCCTTTTTTATATTTATCCTCAACAATTTCTCCTCCACTTTCCTCTCAGTTATTACAAAATCATCTAGCTCACTGCCAGAGTTTACTTCACCTCTGGCATTCCCCTTCCTGAATAACTCCTCGTGTGAATGTAGATGCAAAATACTCATTTAGTTTGTTAGCCACCTGAGCAGGATCCTCAACTGTTGAACCATCAATATCCAGTGGACCAATCTGATTCATCCCTTTCCTTCTAGAGTTTACATAGGTAAAGAACTCTTTTCTGTTTTTATTTGCATCCTTTGCCAAGGATTTCTCATAATCTGCCTTTGCCTGCCTAATCTCCCTTGTGACTTGGTTACAGACCAGCTTATATCTATCATAGGCTTCCATGTCACCCATTAATTTATATGTATCCCATGCATTTTTCTTCTCTGCCATATGTCTCATTAGTTCATCTGACATCCATTTAGGCGTAAACCTTGAACAATATTTCTTAGCTGGTATAAAAAGCCTAGTAGCTTCCAAGATTATTTCTTTGAATGCTTCCCATTTTGAATTTTCTGTTGGTAACATCATCAGTTGGTCCCACTGTATAGAATTTAAATACTGTCTCAGACCATCGTAGTCGCCTTTACGAAAGCAAAAACCCTTCCCTTTACCCTTGATGATAGTTACCTCTTTGAGTAAATCCCACTTCAGCACACTGTGATCACTGCCACCTAGTGGCTCCTTTATCTGCAGATTCTTAATGCATGAAGAATCACTACTGATAATCAGATCAAGAGTAATACTGCCTCTAGTTGCCTCCCGAACATGCTGATGTAGAAAACAATCATCCAATAAATCCACAAAAGCCTTGCTAATGTGGGAGTGACCAACCCATAAATTCCAGTCAATATCTGGGAAAATAAAATCCTCCATTATAAGACTCTCTGATTTACTGGCCTACTCTATTTCCCTGTACAGTTTCTTATTATACTCATCAGAGTCATTAGGCCTATAGCACACTTCTACTCTCAATTTTGATCTCCCAATGCTTATCTCACACCAAACTGACTCGGCACTGCACTGTCCAGCGATGTCAACTGGCTTCACTTCCTTGGATTTTATGCGTTTCTTAACTAATAGCATAACCCCTCCTCCCTTCCTATCCTTTCTGTACACATTGTACTCCCCAAATTCCAGTTCTGCATTCCTTATATCTGTGTGACACCACGTCTCTGATATCCCAACAATATATGCCTTTGATGTTATGAGCAATACCTCAAATTCATCAAATTTATTTACCAAACTCCTAGCATTGGTGTACATGCAAGTACACATGCACCTGTTCCTATTCTTAGCTACCCTAACACAACCCATGTGTTTACTTGTACCACAATGACTCCCAGCAGTCTCTGAAATATCCTGCATCTTGTTTTCCAGGCTGCTGCTCATTCCAATAGAAGCAGTGCAAGAATCTATTTAAGCTATCAACTTCTACAACGACAGATGGAAGTTGTTCCAGCAATCAACCACCCGCTGGCTAAAGGCAAACTTCCGCACATCTATCCTACAACTGTCTTTCCTAAATTTGAATTTATGCCCTCTCAGGTGATTATTCTGAGCAAGAGGAAGAATCCCATCAGCACTGAGCATGCTCAAACCATTCAAGGCTTTATACACCTCAATCAGATCACCTCACAGGTGCCTAGTCTCCAGACACTGTAATTTGCAAAACTTAAGCCTTTCTTCTTAAGAGCAACCCTTTGTTCTGTTCACTAATCTTGTTGCCCTTCTCTATACTCGTTCCAACAGCTCTACATCCTTCTTAAACTGAGGCCTCCAGACCTGTATACAGTACTCAAGGTGTGGATCACCATTGCCTTATACAAGGGTATAATCACCTTCTTATCCCTGCTAGAAAAATTCCTGTATATCATTGACAAGACACCATGAGCTACTCTTGCAGACCGTCTGCACTGCTCAGAAAACTACATATCTGCCTGCACAATTACCCCCCAGGTCCTTTTCATTCTCTACCACTGTCAGTGTGGTATCACAGATTTGATACGTTACTATGGGATTACTGCTTCCCATATGTAGTACTTTACATTTGTCAATGTTAAACTTCATTTGCCACCTCTCAGCCCATCTGCTCAACTTTTCTAGATCCTGTTGCAGCAGTGTACTGTAATTAGTGTCATTAACAACCCTGCCAACCTTCATATCGTCTGCAAATTTGGACATTAAGTCTGATATACCATCATCAATATCATTTATAAATACAGAAAACAACAATGGACCCATCACTGAACCCTGAGGGACTCCATTAATAACATTAGTCCATTGCAAGAAAACTGGTCTCAAAAAACTGCAAAATCTAGCCTCAGATGAAAATTGCTCTACCCACTTTTCCCCAGGTTGGTGAAATATCAGTTACACACAGTGGTTTTGCTATTTAATTGCCACTTTACTTCTATTGTGAATTCACTTATCAATCAAGAAATCATTAGAAATAATTACAGTACAGGTGACCCCCACTTAACGCTGATAATTCGTTCCGGAAAAACAGAGCGCTAAGTCAATCTGCACTAAGCGTGTGCCGCATTCCCATAAGGTAACATATGTATTTTTGAGTTGCGGTCGGTGCCATAGGATATTTCCTAATCAATAATAAACGGTAGTGAAAAGATGCACAAATGTCGGTCAAAATATTTAATATTCAAATATTTGTACATATAAAATATTCTGCATTACATATGTATATAGTTATGTGGTAACTACTTACGTATCAAAATTAAACTTAAAATTCCAATTAAAATCATGAATTTAATTGATCTAAATTGATTTAATTTAATTGATGAATTTAATCATGAAAAATGTGTTGATTTCGAGTTGAACTTTGGCCCTCTTGCAAATAAACTAAAAGGGATATTGATTTTAAATCCCCCGCCGCGTTACCACCTAACAATAAAGTCAACTGATCCTTCGCTGCTTTGAAACCTGGCATGTTTTTTTTTTCCTTCTTTCAATATGAGACTTATTTTAGGTATTTGTTTCCATAAAAGTCCTGCTTCATGTATGTTAAAAACTTGTTGAGAAGTATAACACATAATACCCCTCTTCAATAATTTTAACAAGTTCTTTTTTGAAAGTTTCGGCTCCTTGATCTGCACTTGAGGCTTCTCCCTGGATTTTAAATCTATTCAACCAGCCCTTATCAGTTTTAAATGGTTCCACTTTTTTTTTTTGTGAGTTTTCTTCAGATCATCATATTGGCTAATCTCTTTCTCTCTCTCTTTTTTTTTATAATATTTAACTTAACTGAATTCTGCATTGGATATTATCTTTAATAAAATTAGTTAAAGTCTTTCCATTTCAATCCTAATAGCCGGCCTAGCCCTAGTTGCTTGCAGTGGAACAGCTATCTTTCCTGCTGCTAAAATTATTCTATATTTTTTTATAATTGTTCTTACAGTTAAACTTGCAGGTCCTAAATTATGGCACACATCCGCTTGTCGTTGACCAGAATCAATTTGCTTCAAAACGTCTAATTTAATTTTCAAATTCAGTCTTTTTCTTACATTTATAGTCTTCGTACTGCACCCAGACGTTGTTGCTTTTTCATTCTTATCTTCCATTATTAGCTCTTCGAAAATGTAACTGCGTTGGTTGCATTAATTACGATACAATGTTCGAGTAAACTGTCCGCTACACACAACGTCTAATACTGTACTGAGTGATGACTAGACTTCGGTTAAATGCATATACCACAAATATTACAAGCAATATACAGTACTTGATATTTTTTTAAAATGTTGATCTCGGAACTACATAAAAAGTCACTATACTGCATTAAATTAGCGTGCAAGAAAATTTCTCAAGTCGGCATGGGAAACGTTTTAATGCTGTTTTGCTATTCATTTTCAAGCTATCAACTCCATCAAATGAAACGATTTCATTAAATATGCAAAAAATGCAATCTGTAAAAGAGCGTTATAGTGATCTGTGACAGCGTTATAGTCAGATACGGGTTATAATATAAGAACAGCATTATAGCAAATCAGCATAAAGCGAACCATGTTATAACAGGGGGCCTGCCATATATAGAAATGTTTACAATTAATACAAGAAACAAAAAAATTCTGTATCATGAACTAACATTATCAGTAAGGTAATAGTTGTTGAGGTACAGTCCCATTTCTCTTCAGTCATTGATCTGACAGCAGAATCGCAAAAAAGATCCAGAAACGTCAACAAAAAACTAATTAGTTTAACCAATTGATCATACTAGTCATTGCTATACATTTGTAATTAACCCTTTACATTGGATAAACTAATTAAGTGGTGCAAAGTGTTTAATAATTTTTATATTAATTTTTAAAAAATATTCTAATTTATAATGCAGTCTCACATTGATCAGTTGGTGGTGTGGGGGGGGGGAAGGTTTCATAACTCAGTGGGAAGCCTCTGAGTTATGAAAATAAAGGAGAGAAACCAAAAGAGTTTTCTAAATAAATCAAATATCCTACTCTGAAACCAGCATTCAGATTCATTTTGTCATTAAAAATATTTTATATTCTGCAAGAATATTCTACATTCACATCAGTAAACAGGAACATGAAATGCAGTACTGTAAAGAATATATAAGAAAACTTAAACTGTATATTCTTAAGGCTACAAAAGATAAAGAGAAAAATTTCATCATTAAGAATGCAATCAGGTATACTGCTTGTACCTAAGCTGTACAATTCTTCTATCTCTAGTACTGATGTCAAGAGAGTCTTCTTGAATGAAATTCAAGAAGAAATTCCCTTAATGACTTGGGTAAATGTTAGAGAAACTGGAGATAGGGCAGTTCTCATCAAATCAGTAGTTCCAGGGATGTGGAACTGGCTAAATCCAATTGCACTCAGGAATTCCGGACTTATAACAAACTGATATTCAAGGCTGAGGCCATGTATTATTGTATTTGATGTTAGTAGGTAGACAGAAGGAAAGGAACAGCTTGAAGAACTCTTCTATCTCTAGTACTGATGTCAAGAGAGTCTTCTTGAATGAAATTCAAGAAGAAATTCCCTTAATGACTTGGGTAAATGTTAGAGAAACTGGAGATAGGGCAGTTCTCATCAAATCAGTAGTTCCAGGGATGTGGAACTGGCTAAATCCAATTGCACTCAGGAATTCCGGACTTATAACAAACTGATATTCAAGGCTGAGGCCATGTATTATTGTATTTGATGTTAGTAGGTAGACAGAAGGAAAGGAACAGCTTGAAGAACTCTTTACACAAAATTTGTCTGGAGCAGAATTGAACAGAGGAGGCTTTTTTTTCCTTTTTTTTTTTAAGTAATCGGTGCATTTTTCAAAGCTGCTGAACAAATATGGATCTGGGTGTCACTGGATTCTAGAAACTTCCCTTAGGGGCTTAACTGAGAAATCTAAGCAGATTATTACCTAGTATAGAGGCTACAGCTTTAAAAGGCATACAAGTCCTCTGTGATATCATAGCATAGTAAAGTACAGTATGTTTTCCACTTATTACTAGTTTGTAGAAAGATCTCAGTTCGAATCCCACTGGAGACTGGAGGAATTTATAAAGGCCATTGCAAATGAAGCTATAATTACCTGATCTGAAATGAAATGATGCAAGTGGGATCCCACTTTTTAATTCATTATTATGGATTTTTCAACCTATCCACATCTAAACCAGCTGGTGAATGCACATTTGTACAGACAAAATAAAAAGAAAAGGCTATAAAAAATAACATACTATAGGAATGGTATGCTATGACCACATTAGTCAATGTACCAAAAATTTAACAAAAAAAAAAAAAAAAAAACTTACTTTTAAGAATGCATGGCACAATATTCAGTTTTCTTTCATGTGCAGGACTGGTGAGTTAATGAAATATGTCGAAAGATTAAATAACATTGTTTCAAACCATGGTAAAGATACTAAGGCTTGGGCTGAATAACTTTAACAATGCTCAAAGTTCACTCATGCTGAAATTATTGAACTTCAAAATGTACAATAGTGAAAATGAAAATTATATTTTCAAAATAAAATGACAAGGAACAAGGCAATACCTACTATATGCTGAATGATAACCCCTTGTGCAAAACTCACTCATTCATACTCAGATAGAAATACAGAGAAATTCAGAGGATCATACTTACCACACCATGAAATTTAGGTGGCATTAAACCTGAATAAATAGGAATGAAGCAACTACATATTAAAGCCTAAAAAGAAAAAGAAAAAAGAAAATAACTTTTAAACATGTAATTAGCTGTATATCTAAAATAATTTACCAAAACTGACTATTTTTGAGTAATCACTAGAAAATAGCTTTATAATCTTGCTAGAATCCTTGAATATGTTAACATTATATACATATACATTAATGCATAGGTAAAATATTACTTCAGACTTAGAGGAATCATTAAGTTAGGTGTGAGATTTGCTTGCTGCACATAAATTATGTTCAAAAGAGGAATTCATCAAATACTGCATATGTAAAATTGTTTGCTCATTGTAATTATCAGAATTAACAGATTCACTGCCTAAATGCAAAATGGAGGAATTAATGCACATATGTGCCCATTCAGTTGTGGTTAATAAATGACTGCTGTAAAAGGAAAAGACACATGAAATGAACAACTGAGTGATATTGGCACACTGATTGAACCATACACTACTGCATTATGGCTATGATTTTGCTTAGTTTCAATCGCACTGTCTAAAGAGCACTATAAAAGCTGGAAAACTAATTCACAGTTTCTTTGCTCATGAGCAAAGAGGTTATTTTATCTAGTTTATTATTTTCCACAAAAAGAAAATGCAAAATGTTTTGAAGATTACTGAACTTCAGGTGTAGCACTTAGTAAATTTTAATTCTTTAGTTTATAAAGAACAAAACATTGTCCTTAGTGTGTGTTTACTGATAAAATTTTGTGTAAAAAAGTGTTTTTCTATAAAATTTTAAACCTAAAGGGTTGTTATAATTGATCCAGAGCCTGGGACATCAGAACTGAAAAGGAACAAGGATGGACAGTACACTGAAGCTGATATATACATATACATGAATCATTGAATCAGCTCTTTATAATATGTTATCTGATATTGAAATATAATTCTACTCAAGTAATACAGATTCTGAATTTCATTCAAATGTACCTGTTGATGTCAGAATGCTACAAAACTCAGATACTGCCATTACATGGAGTGATAATCTTTCATAGATGAAATCAATTTACTAAAAAGAATCCAGTGCCGCAGAGAAGCACCCCAAGGCACACTTAAAGGATCCTTGCAAATATGCAAGGCATTGAACATGTTAAAAAGCGGTGTTAGAGGCTGCATTATTGTTGATCCCTCATGAGTAATATTCATATAGGTTACTGATGGCTGTATATACATTTACTGTTAATTTTTTTAACTGCTTCATATCACTAGATTCAGTAGTTAGCAAGAAATTTAAAAAATTAATTTTACAGAAGTATAACACTAATGCATCTATAATTTTTCCAGTTTATTTTATCCCTTATAAGTGTAATGGGTAAATATAACATGAAAAAAGTACCTGCTAAAATGGTAGATATGTTTTAAGTCTAGTGTAGTGTTTCCCAAACTTCGTATATAGCTGGGGATTGGATTGTAAAGCATGGGATCAGTAAATGTAGCTGGGATCCAGTTTTTTCAGAACTTCTTTTTTGAAGCTCAACAATAGAAATGCATAAAAAGTGAAAAACTTTTCACTCTTTATTTAATCTTATAACAATAAGTAATTTATTATGTATGCACTTTATGACCTTTTAATAACTAAGAAAATAACTACTATGAATGATGGCGCCTCCGTAGCCAGGTGGGCAGGAGCAGCAGTGCGTAGCACACGCTTCTTGATTAGATGGGAGTTCAAGCCCATGACCACCAAATACGGATGATGCGGAAAGGTCAGGGAATGACCACCGCATATCCCCGGGGCAATATGGCCTTAGTTGCTAATGCTCCTAAAAACCAAATAACAAACAAACAACTATGAATGATAATGTTGTTTAAAATCACATAGCAACTTTGTTACTTTTATTTCTGTGTTGAAAAAAATTGCGAGTTAGGGTTGTGCGAAAGCCTTGTCATTCAATTTAGTCCTGGAGAGATTATACAAGGCTCATGGGGTAGAATTTTTCACAGCATGGTATGTGCTTGTTAACAGGAGAGATTGCTTCTACAAGGATGGAATACATTTAAATAGAAAGGATGCAAGAATATTTACTGATGCTATCGAGGCAGTGTTAGGTGGGTTGGAAAACTGCTAGCTTGGGGGGGGATTTACAGTAGCCACAGGTGGGGGTGAAAGTGATTATTGCACTGCTTCTATTGCAATGAGCAGCAGCAGCCTGGAAAGCAAGTTGCTGGGGATTTCAAGAACTGCTGGGGGTCATCATGGAATAAGTAAGTACATGGGCTGTGTTCGGGTAACTAAGAGTAAGAACAGATGTATGTATACTTACATGTACACCAATGCTAGGAACATAGAAAATAAATTTGATGAATTTGAACTGCTGGTAAAGACATCAAAGGCAGATATTATTGGGATATCTGAGACGTGGTGTCACACAAATGTAAGGCCTGACATAACCAAGTGGTCAGAAGCGAGAGTGCATAGCACGCGTTCTTTGAGTGGACTGGGGTTCAAGCCCGTGACTACTAAATACAATAAATATTTGTACTGATGATTTATTGTAAACTCTACTGACCTGGTTGTCATGCCAGAGTATAAACAGAAAATTTAATTTTAGTACTGACCGCTGTAGCCTAGTCGTTAGGCGCACGGGTGCATAAGTACACGTGCCTTGAGTGATCGGGGTTCAAGCCCGTGACTGCTAAATACAGTGCTGTTTCTTGTATTCTGTCTATCTTGTGAACTCCTAACCGTTTGGTCGTCCCGGAGTATAAACAGAAAATTTAAAATTTATTTATTTAAGGAATGCAGAATTTGAATTTGGGGAGTACAATGTGTACAGAAAGGACAGGAATGGAGGAGGGGTTACGCTGTTAATTAAAAAGCACATAAAATGTGAGGCAGTGAATCCAGATGACATGGATGGACAGTACAATGTTGAGTCTGTTTGGCGTGACATAAGTGCTGGGAAAGCAAAAATGAGGATAAGAGTTTGTTATAGACTTAATGACTCTGATGAGTACAATGAACAACTGTACAGAGAAATAGTGGGCCAGTAAATCAGAATGTCTTATAATGGGGGATTTTAACTTCCCAGATATTGACTGGAACGCACACTAGCAAGACTTTTGTGATTTACTGTATGACTGTTTTCTACAGCAGCAGCATGTTTGAGAGGCAACCAGAAATAATACCCTTGATCTAATTATCTGCAGTGTCAGTGATTATTCATGCATTAAGAATCTGCAGATAAAGGAACCACTTGGTGGCAGTAATCACAGTGTACAGGTAAACCTCTATATATGCGGTTAATCCTTGCAACGAGTGTACCATATATTTCAAAACTGCATATATCAAAGTTAAAAACCAATGGGAAAAATTCTAATTCATCCATGATGTTTTGGAACATTCGTCAGAAGACTTAATTTTGGCCTTTAAAATATGTTTTAACTGTGTATATAGATAGAAATATAAAGAATAATGAAAAGCAAGTAAGCTAAAAAATGTTTATTAAAGAAATGAGCTAAAATTAGTGAAAACTAGATATGCTACTTTCTATAAAAATATTTTTCAAGCATTGTTTGAATAGTTGCAGCCCTCTTTTTCTCTTCATAAAATTTACGATAGCAGCTAATTCCGTTTTATAGGGTTCGGCATACTAGCATGCTTCTTTCCACATTCAGATCTAAATCCATAATTTGTTGTTTAACAGTTTCCAAATTTCAAAACATCTGCTTGAGTTCCTTTAACAAAATTTCCTTAGAGACAAACTCCTCTCCTTCAGTCGCAATTTCTTTCTAGTTGTAAGCACGCTGTTGCTCCAATTCTATAAGATCCATATCAGTGAGTGGCTGTGAATGCAAATCCAGGCATTCTCTGACATTAGGGGAATCAACATCTTCAAAGCTAAAATCCTTTCCAATGACACTAATTTCTTCAATAACAGTGTCAACTCTATTTTCGAAGCCACAAAAGTCATTTGTGCAGTAAGGCAGAAGATATTTCCACACAGTCCTCATTGTATTAGCCATAACTTCTTGCCATGACTCAAATATTTTCAATAGCTTGCCTAATGTTAAAATCCTTCCAAAATTCAGTTAAAAATAAAATTGCACCTTCCAGTGTCGTAGCTTGCGCAAAAGTTCTTTGTAGATAACAGGCCTTGAAAGTTGAAATTATGCCCTGGTCCACTGACAGTAGCAAAGACGACGTAGTTTTTGGAGGTAAAAATACTACTTTTACATTTTCACACAGGTCATTCAGCGCAGTAGGATAGCCAGGGGTTTGATAAGAGGGCTTTAAATGTAAGATTATTTTGCTTGCAATAGTTTTAGACTGCTGAACAAAAATAACTCTTAAACCAGTCTTCACACAAAGCTTACGTGACCCATGACTTTTTATTTGCCTGCCAAATTACAGGAAATGATGCTTTGTTGCAACCTCTAAAAGCCCTCAGATTTAGTGAATGATAAATAAGCATAGGTTTCAATTTGAAATCGCTTTCAGCATTTCCATCCAAAAAAAAGAGTTAAGCGGTCCTTAGAGACTTTGTAACCAGATTGCAATTCTTCTTTTTTAGCTAAGAAAGTTCTAGACAGCATTTTCTTCCAATATAGGCCAGTTTCAATATTAAAAATTTGGTGGTCATTATAATTATTTTTTTAAAACATGCAGAAAATTTGGCTGCTGTATCTTTGTCGGCACTTGCGGCTTCCCCTGTTAACTTGACATTATACATTCCAGTTCGAGCTTTAAACTTTTCAAACCACCCTCTGCTGGCCTGGCAGAAGTATATCGTATTCCCTTCAAATTTGCTTTCTTTGAGCAATGAAAACAGGTTTTTACCATTATGTTGTTGGTACCAATTGGAATCCATTTTTGATTGCAATCTTCCAGCCAAGTTATTAAAAGATTCATTTCATTTCAACTAAAATAGGACTTCTATTCATAGTGCACTGCATACTAAAAAAAATGTTGATGCAACTTTACCTTGTTCTATGTATTCTGTAGATTTGGACAGAATTAGTTGTACCATAGACTCTTTGAGGCCTAGTGCCATGCCGATGCTTGTCTTCCTTGGACTATTATCAAACTATTTAATAATGTCAAGTTTCATATTCAAAGTAATAACTTTACGTTTCTTCTTATCCGATTCCACTGATATATCACTTTCTTTTATAATTATTATTTAGTGTGAAATACAGTAATGGGAAGAGATTGCTTTGACAAATCTGCCTTGGATGGTTGCCTAAGTGAAACTGAGCTTAAGGCAGGATAATGGAGTGGCAGAAGCACAATCTGGCAACACTGTTCACAGATGACAGTTTTTGGGTGTCTTTTTTTTGCATTGTTAAAAATGTTTTGTTTCATAATCGGCAACATTATTCAAAATTTTAGGAAGCACATATAGAGGAATGGTATAAATGTTTGTGACTGTATTAACAGAAACTCACAATGATCAAAAACGCATATATCGAGGTTTACCTGTACTAATTTGAGCTAACTTAAAAGATGTAACTACCATCAGAGGTAAAGGGAAGGGTTTTTCTTTCGTAACAGGTGACTAAGGTGGTCTCAGCCAGTTTTTAAATTCTAGACAGTGGGAGCAACTGATGATGTTATCAAAAGCAAATTCTAAATGGGAAGCATTCAAGATTCCTTGAAGCATTCAAGATTAATGGGAAGCCTAGTAGCTTCCCATTAATCTTGGAAGTTACTAGGCTTTTCATACTAACTAAGAAATACTGTTCAAGATTTAGGCCTAAATGGATGTCAAAGGACTAAAGAGACTTGTGGCAGACACAAAAAATGCATGGGATGCATATAAAGTATCAGGTGACACAGAAGCTTATGATAGATATAAGCAAGTCTGTAATCAAGTCACAAAGGAGGTTAGGCAAGCAAATGCAGATTATGAGAAATCTTTGGGAAAGAGTGCAAAGAAAAACAGCAAAGACTTCTTTGCTTATGTAAACTCTAGAAGGGAGGGGATGACTCTGATTGGTCCACTTGATATTGATGGTTCGACTGCTGATGATCCTTTTCAGATAGCTGAGAAGGATCATCAACATGAGTATTTACACATGTTAATATAAATTTACTCATGTTGATGCAAAATACTCATGAGTATTAAGTATTTTGTATGTACATTCACACATCAGTTGTTTACGGAGGGGAATGCCAAACGTTTATCAAACTGGCAAGGGGAGTTAAAGGATTTTGTAATAACTCAGAGCAAAGTGGAGAAGAAATTGATGAAGTTAAACATAAGAAAGGCACCTGGTGTGGACAGGAACTATCCAGTTATATTATAAAGGAGGCAGCAAAAGAAGTAATCAAACCCTAGCCATAATTATGAGAACACCTTGGATTCAGGGGAGATCCCCACAGACTGGATATGTGGAAATGCATCCCCTATTCACAAAGGAGCTTCAAAGGGTGATATGAGTAATTACAGACCTCTTAGTTTAACTTTTGTTCCGGGGAAAATTATGGAGTCACTAGTTAAAAGGTTGAACATGGAAGACTACTGTACAAATTGGAGCAGTATAGCATTTAAGGGCAAGTTGCTCCTATGGATAAAGGGATGGTTGAGTGGAAGAAAACAGAGAGTGGTAATCAAGGACACTGCTCTTCGTGGACTAATGTTATTAGTGGAGTTTCCCAGGGTTATAACCCAGGGTGGGTCTTAGCCTTCTCAACGATGTTCCACCAATAAGCCAAACTTCAACTTCTTATTCGTGTTGGGCCCATTGTTGTTTTCTTTATTTTGGCAGGGTTGTTATTGACAGTAATGACAGTATGCTACTGCGACAGGATCTAGAAAAGTTGGGCAGATGGGCTCAGAGAAATGGCAACTGAAGTTTAACATTGACAAATGCAAAGTACTGCATATAGGTAGAAGTAACCCGTAATCAATCCATTTAAGGCTTCAAACACCTCAATTAGATCTCTCCACAAGACGCTGCAATTTGCCACAAGATGCTGTCAATATCCCCAGGGGCTCACATCTGGTGAGTATGGGCTTGGCACACCCAGGGTCCTGAGCTGGATATCATCATTTTTTCTCTTTCTTGGTTATTCCCTTCTCTATCTCAGGGTAACTCAGAAATTTTTTTTGGGCTGGTGCAGCAAAAGCCTCAGGCTTCCTTGCACTATATGGCTAACTGTAATAATAATAATAATAATTGCAGTGTGCAAATTGCAGCATCAGCCTCAAGACACTCACTGCAATTTTCAGAACTGAAAACTTTCTAGGTAAGAGCACCCTTTTGTTCCCTTCACCAGTCTGGTTACCCTTCTCGCACCCATTCCAGTAGATCTTCATTATTCCTAAAGTGGGGCCTCCAGATCTGTATACAATACTCAAGATATGGCCTCACTATGGCCATATACAAAGGGATAATCACTTCCTTATCGCTGCTAGCAAAGTTCCTAAATATCATTAACAAAACCCCTGTGAGCTGTCCTGGCACTACTCAAAGAATTTCATATGTAACTGCACAATTGCCCTAGGTCTTTTTCATTCTCCACTACTTTTGAGCGTAGTACCACACAGTTCATAAGTTTGTGATAATCCAATATATTCTCTCAGTTAAGGTGTCTGTAGGTCTGCTGGAGAATGCCAAGGATTTACACCAGGGTTTGACCAGTCCCCTACTATGAGGTGATCAAAAATTGTACTGATCACATAGACTTGTGCTCTTTCATGGGCTTAAAAAGTAAAATTAAATAGAATAGTTTCACCATTCTAAATTAATTTATTTTTCTTCTGAAGTTATAACCCAGGGTGGGTCTTAGCCTTCTCAACGATGTTCCACCAATAAGCCAAACTTCAACTTCTTATTCTCATGGTCTTCAAGTCCTTTTCTATGTCATCCATCCAAATTTTCTGTGGGCTTCCTCTCACCCTCCTCCCTATAGGCTCCATTTCATTATGCTCTTAGCTGTTCTGCTATCATTCATTCTCATAACATGTCCCGCCCAAGGAAGTCTCTGGCTTTTCACAAATCTGATGATGTCCACACCCTGAATAAGATGGTCAAGTTCATGGTTCAATTTGATCCTCCAGGATCCAGCAACATGTTGTACAGGCCCAAAAACTTTTTGTAAAATTCTACGCTCGAACACTCTTTCTAAATTAATTTATATATTAATAAACACAAATTAATGAACAAATTATACATAAATATATATAAATTAATAAACTAAATCAGTAACTTCTTTGAAATTTCAGTTTAATGTCCGAATGTGATTTCAGTTTAGTCATAATGTGATTTTATTGATTATAAACTGAAAATTTATAATCAATAAAATCACATTCATATATTTCTAGATATCTGTCTAGGCCAGTTCTCTGCAGTCCACATTTGGTGGAGAAGTGCATCCCAAACCATGTAATAAAATGCAATTCCTCCATGAAGAAAAATTTATTACACTTATTTAAAAGACTGAGTGCTTTTGTCCAGATTTAAGGACAGAAAAGGGTACTCTTAATATAAAATTCCTCAATTCTGCAAATTGTAACATGCCCTGACAAAGAGACCTGACTAAAGTGTTTAAGGTTTTAAATGAATTGAGTAAACTATATGATGATTACTAAAAGGATGGCTGAAAATCTGCTTTCAGCCAGAGAATGACTGTGTTGGAACAAATTTCCATCTTCTGTTGTGAAAGTGGGCAGTTTCAATAAGTTTAAGAAAGAATTAGACAAATTATTAGAGGAGATGGAAAGATAAAGTGGCTCTTTCTGTATCAGCTTGCTTCCATACATCATTTGCCTAGGCACCTCCGTAGTCAGGTGGGCAGGAGCAGCAGTGCGTAGCACATGCTTCTTGATTAGACCAGGATTCGAACCTGTGACCACCAAATACGGAGGATGTGGAAAGGTCAATATGGCCTTAGTTGCTAATGCTCCTAAAAACCAAAATAACAAAGAAACAAACATCATTTGTCCTCTTAGTCAGGAAACAGCACTGGTTTTGAGTAGTTCTATTTATTAGTAGTAATAGCAGAATTTGTAGTACAGGAATACTTCGAATAGCGCGGTTAATTTGTGAAAAGAATATACCGCACTGTGCGAAACCGTGCTGATCGAGGTATTATTAGTATGTATTTTAATGTAATGTGTTCAGACAATTTGATTGTATGGGTCTAGTTGCAAAAATATATGGGTGTTTGTTTACTATAAATTGATGCACATGGAGTTCTTGCAAAAAAAGAAACTAAAATGATAAAAATGAAAAATACTAGTAAGTACAGTACAAATTATTTTTATTGCAATATGTACATACCAAAAGAATATAAGTGAAGTATTTACTGTATTTTTATTTTGAAAAATAACTGATCAGCTTAGTTTGTACAGTTTTTTATTCTTTTTATCTGCATACATCTCTTTATAACATCGAATGTCATTTTGCAACGCCTGCCTTACTTTCATACCTCATTCGAATCTAGAAGAACACTCAGCGCCATTACATTTCTTCTTTCCACTCATATTTGTGTATAAAGGCGTAACGTTTTTAAAAAATAATCTTTAAAAAAAATATTTGAAAAATATTTTTACAGCTTACACAGAGTCAACGACCTCACCGCTCGGAATCTAGTGTTTACTAATGTATGAATGCTAGCAGAGTCCGTATATAATGTGAGTTGCAACAACAGTCAGCTTGGCCTTGAATCCATAATGCATTGGCCTACGTGCTAGCATAATACATACATGTGAAATGTATTGGAATACCACATGGATATAGGAATACCGCACTATGCAAGGTATTCCTGTATTCATTTATCAGAATGAAAATCTAAAATTATCATTCTGATAAAAACAATGTTTACATCAATCTAATTGATTATATTATTTCAAGGGGCATAAAGAAATAAATCTATGGAGATATATTCCTTTTTACTAGTCTGGGATTGTATATTTGCAGGAATTTTTATTTGCAGGAATGCATAGTGTTTATAAATTAGGAGACTATTATACTACCATCTTGCTGTAAAAATGACTTGGTTTCTTATAAGGCTTATGACAGTAAAAGAGAATGGAACAATTGCCAATTTCTAAATAAATTCTTATCTTTCATTTTCCTGCAGCTCATCTTACTTTTATATTTTCATAAATGTGTAAATCAATTTGTAAGCCATAAAATATTTTGGTGGCAAAAAAAAAATAGAAAATTGGTCTAAATATTAGGCAACTTATTTGTCCCTGCCCATGAAAAAAATTTAACAAAAATGTATCCCTTGTAAAATGAAACAATATAGTACTAAAAATTAAAACTTTTGGAATCCATGAGATCAATAATGATGTTCTTCCCATTTATTTCAATAAATGGAAACAATTTCATTATTAATATCTTAGAGAATACCTTAGTAATAGCTGATAGTTATTTTTTTGTTTGTTGTCACTTCACTTTTCTAAAGAAACTTACTTGAACAAGGTCTTCTCTAGTATCAAATCTAGACAAAAGAATATTTTTACCATCTGACACTCTAGTAACTGAGATATGAAGTCTTCCATTACAGCGTAAATGGGCATCTACAGGAAGCATACGGCGAAGCCCAGTTTCAACTATATGAACTAAGTCAAATGTTGGATGAAATGGACCAAGTGCACGTGCCCGGGCTTTTACAGCCACTCTCAAAATATCACTTGTAACTTCTCCTGTTAACAACAAAATAAGCCAATTTATTTCATGCAGGGCTATAAAACACTTTTAATTATATAAGAGGAAATTTAAGTTTTAACAGATAAAAAGAAAAAAATACATTATTCTAATTTATCTCAATTTATAGTACTGTATTTCCTGAAAAATAAGGCAAACGAACTAGTCATCAAAAAAATAGCATTTTTGTAAAATGCTCAGTAATACAAATAACTTTATTGCTTGTAACTGATCATGTATTTTACCAGAAAAGTATTACTCATGAAAAACACAGAAAACCACAACTAGGGAATGAATATCATTAATCACTCACTCTCTTTTCTTAAAAACTGAGAAATACTTACAGAAATTCTGTACATTGTGAAGACTAGCTCATAATTTCAATTGTCTGGATAACAGAACTGCCTTGAACCTAGAAGCAATACAGTCTGTGCACAAGGCAAATAACAAAAAAGATTCTGACTAAGAACAAGAATTCTGCCCCATCAAGGTCACTACAATCAGAAGCCTATAGAATAACAAAAATATACATTTCCAAAGTGGACAAAACTGATTACATCAATAAACTTGATAATCAGCTGAGAACATCTACACCAAGAATGCTAAAGCTTCTCACCACATCATTTTTTCAAAAGACAACATCCTTTCACCTGACTCCAAGAAAGAAAAGGGCCAAATGACTTCCCCAATACCATAAGCACTGCACCTTTTCTGCAATATCAAAGCACACAAAGGCAGGTTACTGAATGTGGCTCATTGTCAGAGGCAAGAATTATGGCCATAAAGTTATCTCTTCACTGGTAAGTAAGCATCTTCAAGTCGGTATCCTCCTCTCCTTAAGAAGGCTATAGACCTTCTTGACAAGATCCTGCACACAGATAGTCATTAAATGTGATCTTTTTCATTCAGTTTTCAGTTTGTTGCCAGTGTACTATTCCAGGAAACCATGCCATTGTTTGCCTAGAAGAAAAATCAGGTCGGCACAACACCATGGAGTTGCTTCTTCCACATAGTGAGAAAGAGTGGCAAATATAACCTTTGCTAATCAAGTGGCCCTGTCTTAAGATCAGTTGAATTTAAACTTTATATTTTTCTGAATTATAAACTTCTATAACTGACCTAATCCCATTATTCTCAACAGATATTTACCAATGATAATACACATCTAGAAAACCCAATCTCCTTTTCCATATTTTCTTATAAGATTAAGGATTAGCACTTGCAGATTTAGAATTTGCAAAGTTTCTCCTAGGTCATTTCCATCACAACTCTAAAACAATACTGAAGTATTGTATTAGTATTAATAGTGGCAAATGATGCAAGAAATCAAACTCACACAGCATCAGTCAAAAAAAAAAAAAAAAAAAAAAAGGACTTGTTTGTCTAGTTCTTCTTTGAATTTATTTAAATTTCCCACTTCCACAACACTAAATAAAAGTTTGTTCCCACAATCATGGCTGAAGGCAAATTTCCACCCATCTAACCTGTAACCGTTCTTCCTTAATTTTAATTTATGCCCCCCCTTTGTGAGTAATATGAGCAAGAAAAAGAATGCCATCAGCACTGAGCTTGCTCAATCCATTCAAAGTCTTAAACACCTCAGTCAGGTATCCTTGCAGGTGCCTAGTCTCCAGATGCTGCAATTTGCAGAACTGAAGTTAACTGTATCAAGACAGTATTTGTAGAGATCTAAAGATCAGAAGAGGTAAATCCACTACATTCCATGTTCATCCAACATATTTAAGATACAGAATAACTCATTTTTGTAATTATGCATAGTTATTTAATGGTTTATTTTATGTGCAGAGACCTTTTTTTGTGTCAGGTCACCTCTTTATAATCAACTCTACTTTCACTGTTAGTATACATAGCATACGAATGGTGAAAGTAGACTTGTTATTTGATAAGATTACAGCTATAATTCTTCATACTAACACAAAAAATGATATAAGATTGAAGGTTCAAAACCTTCAATCTTATATCATTTTTAAAATTCTGAAAGAATTTGACACTGACATCACTCTAACAGACATTTATCCCCACTCTTATATTGTTTTGGCACACTCTGTGCACTACTTTGCAACAAAGTAGTGCACAAAGTTAATTAAAGAAGAGTTAAAGAAGAAGGGTTAATTAAAGAAGAGTTTAAGATTTTGGTGGCAGTTATATACCCCCCCCCCCTCACCTTCTTTGAACTAAACAAGTCAATCATCATATCATTGCTATTGACTTAATCATACATAAGTAAACACCACTTCATTTGAATGTATTGTCTGTGTATACTTGATGAGAATCAACTGAAAGAGCAAGCTGGCTTTAGGACAGGATTCTCAACTATGGATCACCTTCACGTAATATCACAGCTAATGGAGAAAGCAAATGAATATAAAACACCATTATGCCTGGCATTTGTGGATTATGGAAAGGCATTTGACTCCATACAGCATAAGGCAAAGTTTCGGGCACTGGAAAGACAAGGCATAGATACCCCACATATTATGATTTTGAAGAAAATATATGAGAGTGCTACCTCCTTTATTAGACTAGACAAAGACAGTAGCAAATTTAAAATCGAGAAAGAAGTTTGACAAGGAGACAATATCTCCGAAACTGTTTACTGCTGCCCTTGAGGAAGCATTCAGAAGATTAGACTGGTCGCAGAAAGGAGTCAATGTGAACAGAGAGTACCTAAACCATTTACAATTTGCAGATGACACTGTGGTCATAAGCCACGATCCCAAAGAATTAGAGGAAAATCTTAATCAGTTATGCACAATTAGTAAGGATTTTGGACTAAAGATAAATATGGCTAAAACAAAAGTAATGATGAAAAGTATGCCACAGAAAGGGACAATGATTGAAGGAGCAGTAATTGAAAAGGTGGAGTCATATACTTATCTGGGACAAGTTATTAACTGTAATAATGATAAATGGCTGGAAGTCAAGAGAAGAATAAATTTTGGATGGATAGCATTCAGGAAATACAGTCACATACTGAAGAGCAATATCCCAGTTTGTCTGAAACGTAAAATAATGAACCAATGTATACTCTCCACCATGACTTATGGAAGTGAAACTTGGGCACTCACCAAAAGAATGGAAGAGAAGCTGAGAACTACACAGCGAAGAATGGAACAAATTATATTGGGAATCAGACTGTTAGATAAGAAGAGAAACACATGGATTAGGCAGCAAACTCAAGTAAAGGACATTCTTATCAAAACTAAAGAACTAAAATGGTCTTGGGCAGGACACATAGCTCGAAGACATGATGACAGATGGACTAAGAAAATAACAGAATGGTACCCAAGAGGAGCTAGAAGAAAACCTGGAAGACAAAGGCGGAGATGGATAGATGAAATTCATGAGTTTGTGGGTAGTAAATGGATGGCCAGTGCTCAAAACAGAAGGAACTGGAAAGTTGCTGGAGAGGCCTTCATCCTGCAGTGGATTGAAAATGGCTGTTGATGATGATGATGTATACTTGGATTTCAGGAAAGCTTTTGATGCTTTTGCACATGAAAAACTGCTGTACAAATTGGAGCGGTATGGCATTAAGGGCAAGTTACTGCAATGGATAAAGGTATGGTTGAGTGTGAGATGGCTGAGTGGTAATAAATGGACACTGCTCTATGTGGACTAATGTTATGAGCGGAGTCCCCCAGGGTTCAGTGCTGGGCCCATTGTTGTTTTGTGTATTTATCAATGATATCGATAAAGGTATATCAGGCTTAATGTCCAAGTTTGCAGATAATACAAAGATTGGCAGGGTTGTTAATGACAGTAAAGACAGTATGCTACTGCAGCAGGATCTAGAAGAGCAGGATCTAGTTGCCACTTCTCAGCGAGAAGTGGCAACTGAAGTTTAACATTGACAAATACAAAGTACCCCATAAGGGTAGCAGTAACCCAAGAGAAATGTACCAACCGTGTGGTACTATGCTCAGGGAGGGAGAGAATGAAAAAGACCTGGGGATAATTGTGCAGTCAGATATGAAGTTCTCTGAGTAGTGCAGATGGGCTGCCAGAGGTCATGGAGTTTTGCCAATGATATATAGGAATTTTGCTAGCAGGTGATTATCCCTTTGTATAAGGCGATGGTCAGGCCACACCTTGAGTACTGTATACATGTCTTTAGGCCTCATTTTAGGAAGGATGTAGAGTTGCTGGAATGAGTACAGAGAAGGGCAACAAGATTGGTGAGAGGAACAAATGGGTGCACTTACGAAGAAAGGCTTAAGCTGTGCAAGTTGCAGCATCTGAAGACTAGGCACCTGCGAGGTGATCTGATTGAGGTATATAAGGCCTTGAATGGTCTGAGAAGGCTCAATGCTGACGGGCTATTTCTGCTTGCTCAGATTAAGAACCGGAGGGGGCATAGATTCAAATTGAGGAAAGACAGTTGTAGAATAGATGTGCGGAAGTTTGCCTTTAGCCAACGGGTAGTTGATTGCTGGAACAGACTTCCATCTGTTGTTGTGGAAGTTGATAGCTTAAATAAATTTAAGGCTGAACTAGACAAACATTTGGAGTGACCGGATGGTTTTTTTTTTTTTTTTTTTTTTCTTTGACCGATGCTGTATAAGCTTGCTTTCTGGCATCATATGCCTAAAATGATGCTAATGCTATTTTGTGATTGATAAAAAAGACACCAGAAGATTCAAATCAATTTAGAGAGTTTCTCATTACTCTAATGAAAACTGCAAGTTGCTGATATCAGTGGCTGAAAACTAAAGATTGCTAAAGCATGGATACAATATTTTGAATATGCTGCACATACTTTCAATTCAGAAAACTTTTTTTATAACTAGATATTTGCTATCATTTATTTTTGAATAAAAATAAATGATAGCAAATATGAGGGGGTCTCAAAAAGTTCCCTAACCTAGAAATAACAGCCCTAGAAAGGTGAAACTTCACAGGAACTTTAATCCATTTCTATGTATTCTTCATATATAGTAATAGATTTCTCCCATCTATGGATCAGCCGTTTAATGTCTTGATCACTTTTTGCCTGAAACCACGATTCCACTTCATTCATGAATTCCTGAGATGAATCAAAATGGTGTAGGTGCAATGGTTTCTTTCCTGTACACCCAGCATTTGTCACTGTCACCAACCAATCAAAAAAAGTTCTCAACATCCATATTACACAAATCCAACAGTTGGCAAGAACACTGCATTCGACATTGCATCTGCAAAGGCATCAGCAATCTTGGAACCCATTGTGCGGATGGTCACGTAAAATACTGTGGGCAGACCCATAACTAATTTTCACTGCATTTGTGATGAAATGAATTGACACATGCCTGTCACTCAGCACAAGCTGCTCAACCATCTCACTGTCTGTTGGTTGGTTGGTTTGTTGTCATCTGGAAGTTGATGGCGTTCCTTCTCTCGGCTCGTCAAAGCCACTTGTATGACCACATTGGAACTCCCGTTTCCACTTTTTTTAAGTGTTGTAGGATGGACAATTCTGTCCATGCACAGTTTTCATTTCTTCAACAATTTCCTGAGCTTTCTTTCTCTGCAAATGCAGGAACTTGATCACTGCTCGATACTCCATTTTGTCAACCATAGCATCCTTCCTCAGATTCCGAGATCCACCTCTGGTGTATGATCACCTATGGGAATGAAATTTCACATGTTAGTTATTGAATATGTAGACAACTTATATTAAAAACGGCATCTTCCTACTGATGTTTTATCTATGTCGGGGTATGAACTTTTTGATACCCCCTCGTAAATATGTACAATTAACACATAATGAGATTTTCTATGTGGAAATTTAACCTTGTTCAATGCAAATGCATGAATACCAATATTTTGATAATGGAAAACTGTTTTGAAAAATTACCAACTGCCAGTTCTAAAAATATGGCATTAGTTTACAAATTTGCCTATTGTCCATATGGTGACCTCACCATTCGATGATAAAGATATGCCAAACCAGCCATCTGCATCTATCCAGGTGGCTGGTTTGGCACAGTCCCTAAAGAGCACAGGAAGGGGGGAATGTTCATGAATTTTTCAGAGAGAGGGTGGAATTTGTAGTTTCATGCTGCTATGAGCACTGATGGGATGGTGCTAATCAAATATATTCTGCAGAGAAACTAAATATCCATTCTGCATTTTTCTTTCATTTCATTCAAATTCAAAATTTTAATCCCAAGGTCATAAATGCAAACCTCGTAATTAAATATAAAATAATAAAAAATGGTTACATGTTGGTTTAAATAATTTAAATATTATTTTTTTATAATTTAAATTTACCTTCTATTCACACCTAGTACCTGTACTATGAGTTCTAATACCTTTCTTTTTTTGCAGTTTTCATGAAAAATAAACAAGTTACTTACTGTATGCAGTGCGTTACATTTCATGCACATTAGCAAACCGTAATAAGCCGTGATTTATAACAAAGTAAGTCAACCCACTGATATGAAAATTTGTTACCAAGATTCCTTATATATTATACAGTATAATATATAATTGAAAGTTAACATTCTTAAATGCAAGGTACTACATATGGATGGAAGTAATCCTATTATAACCATGTGGGTGGTACCACACTGCGAGGTGGTGGTTGAAAAAGACCTAGGATAATTATATAATCTGACATGAAATTCTCCACAGTGCAGATAGGTTGCTGGGACAGCTCGTGGTATTCTGTCAATGATATACTGGAATCTTTCCAGTAGGGCCAAGGAGGTAATTATCCCATTGTATGAGGTACTGGTTATTATTATTATTA
This sequence comes from Mastigoproctus giganteus, assembly GCF_048544385.1. Classification (NCBI taxonomy): domain Eukaryota; kingdom Metazoa; phylum Arthropoda; class Arachnida; order Uropygi; family Thelyphonidae; genus Mastigoproctus; species Mastigoproctus giganteus. The sequence continues at coordinate 91,749,467 of NC_143586.1, read as the reverse complement.
TTATTAGCTATATGGTGCAAGGAAGCCTGAGGCTTATGCTGCACCAGCCAAAAAAAAAATCCATTCGCGAGTAACCCTGAGAGAGAGAGAGAGAGAGAGAGAGAGAGAAGTAGAAGGAAATCACCAAGAAAGAGAAGAATGATGATATCCAGCTCAGGACCCTGGGTGTGCCAAGCCCATACTCACCAGATGTGAGCCCCTGAGGATGTGCTGCACTGTGACGCAAAGAGCAACAAGAATAGTATTTCTGAAAGGGAAACTGGGGAGGGAATACTAAAGAATTAGAACTGAACTTAGCACAGTCTCAGGGGTAAACAAATGTATGTTGAAAATTTGGTAGCAATCGGCATTTTTTGGGTTGATTAATGCAGAAACATACTTTCATTTATGGTGATTTTTGTAAGGAGAGAAGGAATGAGGGCTGTGAAATCGTAACTGAAATTTTCCCAAGGATCAATAGAACGTAGGTTGAAAATTTGGCTTCAATCCGACTTTTCATTCTAGAGTAATACACAAAATATACTTTCATTTATATGAATAGATTTCAATCATATCTGATTGAAATCTATTCAATCAATCATATCTATTCATTTTATATGAATAGATATGATTGATCAGGGATGAAACGAAACATGCTGAAAATGTGATATTTATTGAACTTTTAACTTATTAAGAAGTCTGAACATTTGATGATGTTGTTTGGTTTTTAGGAGCATTAGCAACTAAGGCCATATTGCTCCGGGATATGCGGTGGTCATTCCCTGACCTTTCCGCATCCTCCGTATTTGGTGGTGACGGGCTCGAACCCCGGATAATCAAGAAGCGTGTGCTACGCACTGCTGCTCCTTCCCAGCGGGATTCGAACCCGCGACCTTTGGGTTGCCAGGTAGGCACTTTGCCTACCCGGCTAGCCCGGTCGGCAGGCAACGGAGGCGCCTGAACATTTGATAAAATAATTTCAATACAAGTTAGGTAATGTCCACTGTGTTATATTTCAGGTGCATTCTATTTTTTCTTAAAAATCATTTGATATATATATTTTTTTTCTTTCTCTGTGATTAACTGAGGTGAACATAAAATGCAGTTATCTTCTTATCAATTATCAAGATTATAACTTTACATTCTAAACGTAAAAGTTCTGAACATCACTGTTCAATTTAATTAAAACTGTACAATATTTATTACTCTTCTCCAATTTACTTTTAAGTTTCTTTTCTCTCTGTGCATATATGTGTGGGTATATCTTCACATGCCACACCACGTTCACGAGCCTTACATACGTAACAATACACGCCAAGCGTGCACGAAATGGCTAAAGCTAACAATACTGCATTGAAACTACAATTAATACATGAATTTCTTTTTTCCTTACAAATTGTAGGGAAAAAAGAAATAATTTCCAGATTTCTATTAGTCCAATTTTAATAAAATTTGGGATGGCCAAACAAATCTTTCCATATGAGCCAAATATAAAATTTAATGAAAATCTATCCTCTGAAAGTCCAGTTGTTTTGTGTGGTTATATGGGCGGACATGGTGAAGATAACAGGTGTTTACGCATATATGCTCACATGCCTGAAAATGATATGTTTGTAGATTTTATTCTGAAATGATTTTTAAAAAATGCATATTGTCTACTGTTTTCAGCGCCAAGCTGAATCGGAACAACTTCTGCAGTCAGAACGACTCAACCGCGTCCCCTCTCCCGATTAACAGTATTATTAATATTATCCATATGGTGCAAGGAAGCCTGAAGCTTAGGCTGCACCAGCCCAAAAAAAAAAAAAAATTTCCGAGTACAGTTACCAGAGTTGTGTGTGTGTGTGTGAGAGAGAGAGAGAGAGAGAGAGAGAGAGAGAGAAATCACCAAAAAATATGATATCCAGGTCAGGACCCTGGGTGTGCCAAGCCCATACTTACCAGATGTGAGCCCCTGGGGTTAATATGCACCTACATTATCAATAACCAAGTCCAATGTACTCCTTTTGGACTTGGTTATTAAAGTAGCTTTGAACTCAAGGCAGCTGGTTCAGTCATGGATACCCTTGTCCAAGCACTGATGCCGTAATCTTATAATTTATATTCCTATATGGAAAAGGTATATTTAAAATAAATAAATGCACAAGGCATAATACTTTAAGAGTTTGCTATCTATATAATATCGGTGTTTAGATACACCATAGATAACTCTTAATAAACTACAAAGTAGTTGTTGTAGGCATCATTTGCTGTTTCTCATATTGTGCTCTGCCTTCACGACGAGTTGCCATGATATTGCACTACTTCGAATAAGTAACTCTTCACTAATAGAGAAGACTATTGTTACTTATTCTCAGTTGAGTACCACCACCCAGACAGCACTGTTTCACGGCTATTGGCCGATCATCAGTGGGTGGGCAGGTACCCTGGTAATGCAGACATGACGACCCAGTTGTGAAGTTAATCACACAATATGAGAGATGCCAAGAGGTGTAGATGTCAATATTTAAAATAAATAAATGCACAAGGCACAATATGAGAAACAGCAAATGATGCCTACAACAACTACTTTGTAGTTTATTAAGAGTTATCTATGGTGTATCTAAACACCGATATTATATAGATAGCAAACTCTTAAAGTATTATGCCTTGTGCATTTATTTATTTTAAATATTGACATCTACACCTCTTGGCATCTCTCATATTGTGTGATTAACTTCACAACTGGGTCGTCATGTCTGCATTACCAGGGTACCTGCCCACCCACTGATGATCGGCCAATAGCCGTGAAATAGTGCTGTCTGGGTGGTGGTACTCAACTGAGAATAAGTAACAATAGTCTTCTCTATTAGTGAAGAGTTACTTATTCGAAGTAGTGCAATATCATGGCAACTCGTCGTGAAGGCAGAGCACAATATGAGAAACAGCAAATGATGCCTACAACAACTACTTTGTAGTTTATTAAGAGTTATCTATGGTGTATCTAAACACCGATATTATATGGAAAAGGTATATGGAAAAAACTCTAGCCACCTTACAATAATACAATGAATTACAACAGCATCAAAAAGAATGCACATTTCGTCTTGGAACGAAAATATGGGACTTTATTGGATATTCGCCTTGAATATCCAAAGATAAAACAGAAAATTTTAAAAACTATAACAGCAATACTGCATTGAGGTTAAAAACAGAATATCCATTTCGAGCA